>NW_010354363.1:0-1138 GCF_000700745.2 Antrostomus carolinensis | reverse complement strand
AAGCCTCTCACAACTGGCTCTCTTACACCCAGCTCTTAACACAGTTCTTGATCAATTCAGGCATAATTTTAAATATCTTTTCACTTCTGGCAAGTACTTATCTTCCAAGAATTTTATCTATCTGGTCTGGGAAACAGTAATTATAATGGACAAAAGATTCTGTTCCTGCCCATTTAAAAGCTAATGCTAACTTTGAGTGCAACGCTTCCCAAACACTCCAGAGCTAAACTCCACTTCAGACCTAGGTAATAAGCATTCTTCTCCTTCCTAAATACGTCCCTCTGCTCAATTCCTCTTGACCTATGTGTCTTTTTGGCTGTCATCATTGAGATCTGGAGCAACAGCTGAAGCACTCTATTGAGCTCCCACAAGAGAATAAAACATCTGTTTTCTTCCCTCAGACTGACAACAGACGCCTTTTCAGTTGTTTCTAACAGATACTCAATTATATGACAGCACAGCAAAGCACAATGCATCTAAATCAGGGCACACCCTGGGCCACATGGGTGCACCCCATGCTGTCAGAAACCTGAAAAGGTTTTGCAATCTCAGGCAAGCTACACATCCACAAACATCCAGGGTCTGAGAGACCCACACGCAGGCAAGGGCAGATTTCTTGCCTTGGCACTTACTTAGAGGCTGCAGATATCTGCAGAACCACTCCCGAGCAGAACACATGCACCAAGCCCTAAGCCCTTGCGCTGCAGCTCAGCTGTGTACTTGTGGCTTTTCTAACAAGCTGCCTAGAAAACCCAGTTGTGTACATGGAACACTCCATGTCATCCTACTTACCTGATATTCCAGGTCTGAAATGGGGGACAGTCGTCACCACGGGATGGCTGTTCAACAAAATCTGCCTGGTAAGAGTTACACTGGCTATTGTAGTCATGTTGGAAATGCACTGCTATACAAAACTCATGCAACTGGCACCCGTGGTGCCCACCCACGGGCAGACCTCGGCAAACAGCCTGGCAACGGCTGGTTCGAAATCCAACCCGAGACACAACTGTGGGTTGACACTGGTAAGACCCAGCTCAACCACTATTTATGCTGAGTCTGTTCCCATGTCTGAAGCACTCCAGTCTCCAGAGCTGTTAAACTGATGAGACACTTCACAGAAAATAAAAAAAAAAAAAAA
>NW_010354362.1:0-1153 GCF_000700745.2 Antrostomus carolinensis | reverse complement strand
ACTAAAACCTTGCCACACAAACCCAATACACCACTCCATTCCCCTTTGAAGCAGCTGTTACAGTTCTTACCCCTTGACCCTTCCCACCTTCGTCGTTCACTTGAAGAGGGAGAGGACTGGACTCCCAGAGTTTAGATCTGTCCTGGCAGCCACTCCTGACATGTCACCAGCTCTTCTCCCTACCTGCTTTCTTTCCCAGGCAATCAGAGTCATGCCATGAGCATCAGGTGTTACATGCCTGAGACATTTCACAGAGGAAATGATGTAGAGCTCTCCATGCTTCTGATGTTGTTCGAGAGAGTCAGCTGAAGAAGACATCTTAAAAGAAAAAATTATTCTTAAATGCCTAGATATTATTCTTCTAATCCTCAAAATTGACATATCAAAACTGAACATAGTTTGATGCAAAGGTATAATAATTTTTCATCTCTTTCAAAAGCACTTCTGTTGTATTTTAAAGGGAAATGAGCTGACTCATATTTAGTAAGAAATTCTAATTAACTTTCTGTTCAGTTTTTAATTATATATTGTTATGCATGCAGTAAGTATCCTAGGTGAGGAGGATGTTATTAAATTTGATGTATTATATTTTGCTCCCAAAGTACCCATTTTGCAGGTCAGTATGTATATACTTTCTAGAGTATTTTATACACAGATTTTGAAAATTATGTTATTGCTCATTGAAAATATACTATTCTACCGCCTTTTTCTTCTTACAATGTATTAAATAATACCTGAATAAAATCCTAGCAGTTTAAATTATTAATAAAACAATGATATAAAATCACATGGAACATTTTTCCTTCAACAGATAAAATTAAATAGAAAGTAAGCGTATGTAAGTTGATCTTATTCACAGACACACTAGTGCTAATATTTTTACAAAGGCTGTCAGGCCATCTTTCTAAAGCTTTAACAAATTGGGTGACTTATTTACTGGTTTATCTGTATTTATTTAATGTCTGTGTATTTAAGTTCTATCTGTAAAATGTTCAATTATGATAAGCATTGTATCAAATGCTTGCTGGGTAGATCAGCTATTGCAGGTACGTTTGTGATGGACATACGTAATAAAGGTAACTGTTTCAGTTCAGATACAGGTTCTGATTCTATGCTTTAAAAACCTTGTATTGGGTTTGCATGGCAAGGTTTT
>NW_010354361.1:0-1142 GCF_000700745.2 Antrostomus carolinensis | reverse complement strand
AAAAAAACAGGTATTAGATGACAATGGATTATTAATGCAAGCTTTTTTCTTAAATAGCTGGTTTTTTACTGAACCCATAAGAGAAGCAGTAATTCTAGGCCACTCTTCAAATGTGCTACTAAGAATTCACATTAAAGAAGGATTCTGTGTTATTGATTCTGCAAAATAACTGGCAGGAGGATACACTGAGTGTATTCAGAAGACACCATCTTCAGTAGGCAGGACTGCTCACCAGGTAGTTTCCTCTGGCTGTGGAATATTCAACCCAACATCATTAAAGGATCAGATTCAATAACTGTTGAAGGAGCAATGAAAGGAATCCTTTTCTTTTGCTCCAATGAATTTTGGGTCTGTTTTGGTACCCTGTAACCTAGCTAGTTTTCCAAGATGAAAACAGAACAACAAAAACTGACAAGTTCTGTCCATCTGGGATTGGTGGCCTGAACCTCATAAAACACGTAAGTGAAAAACAGAACATAAAGCTGTCAATTAGATCTTCTAATAACTTTTAAACATTACTATATTTTATTACAGACCTAAAATTAGCCTTTTTTTCAGACTTGGAACTTTTTCAAGTTTTTTATACTTCAGCCCAACCTTCTTTTTAGCTAGCAAGGCTGAGGTTGCAGCGTTGAACAACAGAAATATCATCACAGCATTTTCCACATTTCTGTTCCCATAATTACTAGTCTGTTCATATGGTAAATCTGACTTTCTTTACCAAGTTGTTGGACTTTGACATTTTCTATATAGTTGTGATTAAGCAGACACTGTGCATGGTGATATGAGAGGGGAGTAATGTTAGAAGATCCACCTCGGTGAGATGGTTGAAGAGATGTGCAGCTTCCAATCTGAGAACAGTGGATAATCAGACCAGGGAGAAAGGAGTTACCCATAAAAACAACAACAACAAATTGCCTTCTTCAAGTTCATCCAAAGCAGCCTGCAGAGCTGGTGTGCGTGGAAGCAGAGATGGTGAAAAATCCCAACAACAACACACCTGAGCTTCACGCGTACTGTGGGAACGTGAATGACACAATCGGTGGGCAGTGCTAAGCAGGACCTGTGAGGTGGAGAGATGGACTCTGAGAGCGAAGTGCCAAGTGCTGTTATAATCATAGAATCACAGACTAGTTTGGGTT
>NW_010354360.1:0-1144 GCF_000700745.2 Antrostomus carolinensis | reverse complement strand
TTTTATATATGTGTGTGTATATATATATTTCACTAGGAGGAAGACATGCATGGAGTGCTCACATGTGATGTTTCCTCTGAACACCAGAACCTGCAAGCGCTGTAGAAGTGAAGAGCAGCATCACCTGCAGTGGAACAGCTCCAGTAAATTCAGCAGATCTCTCCTCACATAAGGTTTACTAGTAAAAGTCCATCAAATCACAGACTTAAGACATCCTGTTGCTTGACTGCCTCTCCACTAGGAAGACAGGTTAAGTCAATACGTCATTGTGCACACACAGAAGGTAAATGACTACATCTTTTCTCCAAAAACCTGCTTTAAAAAAAAATATCTGGCTCTTTTCTGGTTTTGTCATTATTACTAATTGTCCTGAATAAAAGAGATGAAAGAGGTAGGTCAGCATCTGCACCTGAAGCAAATATGTGGAACAATTCAGAAACAAGGCCCACAAAGCAGGTTTTAATGCC
Source organism: Antrostomus carolinensis (assembly GCF_000700745.2). NCBI lineage: Eukaryota > Metazoa > Chordata > Aves > Caprimulgiformes > Caprimulgidae > Antrostomus > Antrostomus carolinensis. The sequence continues at coordinate 677 of NW_010354360.1, read as the reverse complement.
CAAGGTCCATATTACCCAGATTGACTCTTATGAGGAGTATTTAAATTTTTTTTTCTCCTGCACACCAACTCTTCAGCTCCCAAGTAAGAAATGCAGCACTTTCTTCTGGCCTGAAGAGAGGAGAAAAGCACTTAAGTCACTTGAATGTACCTCATAAGCATTAAAAGTATTTTAAGGCTGAAAAGGCAATTTCAGCTCGAGTAGGAACACATCCATCCTAAATCTGACAGAAAACTGTAATCAGAAATTAGTCTATTCCAACAGCACAGATCCAAACACCTTTATATTTCACAGGTTCTTTGTGTGCTCGCACACAAAGCTGCTTAATCCAGCTGTTCTCAGCAATCATTCACAAAAGCAAATGAATGAAAAAAAATAATCAGCAACCACTTCCACTCCTACCCTTTTAGCTGAGGTGAACAATAATTTGATTGCTTCAGTCGATGGACAAAACTATTTTCTGTACCTTTAAATAAAAAAAGGTTAATTGAGATATGGTGGAACCTGCTCTCACACTTGGGCTTTCTGAAACCAAGGTTGTCCTGCCTGTTTCAAGGACTCTGGCCTCAGCTTTTGCATGAGGCAAGGCAGGGAGCTGCCAACAGGTGACTTTTCAAAGACTGACCTGATCTTTCAAAGACATAGCAAAGGAATAGCAGTGCAAAGAAAAAAAAAAA
>NW_010354359.1:0-1152 GCF_000700745.2 Antrostomus carolinensis | reverse complement strand
AAAAAACCTTGCTTGCATCTACTGTTGTCAACTTTTGAGACTGGAATAAAGCATCGAACTCCCAAGTCTGTATGAATATGAATGGAGAAGGGGCTTTCAATTATTTGGGGTCTGAAAATCCTCCCCAATAGCTTTCTTCACTCATTGCAGCAGTAGCTTGCCTACCACAGCCAAATGCTTCCAGAAAACCTGTTAACGCATCCCATGAACAAGCTTGCAAAGATCACTTACCCTTGAATCCTCTTGGGGTGCACATAGACATGTGCAGACCCAGGTAGCAGAAGTTGGTTTTTTTTTTGTCCCTCTTTCCTTATACAGTACCAAAAAACAAGGAGAGAAACTTAAAAATGAATTAAATATTATTTCCATATCTGTAGCCTTGTTAGCTCACTCTGTACCTTCACACAAGAAAACCAAGACTTGAAATCTCTGTGTCAAATAGTTCCCTTCTCTTTACTTTTCATTTAGTAGCAAATAGGCGCACTGAAGGATACTAAAATATTTGAATGTATTTAATTTAAATTTAAAATTTAAAAAGATTTGATGTATAAAAGAAGAAAAAGGCTAAAAAATCTGTGCCCAAGGCTTGGGCAGGATAAAAGGAAACCCCTTTCTTCAGATTAATAAGAAAAGTCTTGCACAGAACTGGTTGAAATATATTTTTTTTCTACAATAAGAGTTTAAATTGTACATTAGTTTCACAAAGATGTTTTGCCATTTCCCCATCAATGACAGGATGTTTTCTGTGATCTGCAGACAACTAGAATAACATTGAGTAGGTTTTTGTTTTTAGCAAGACACATTATCATTGGCTTGGGATTTATCTGATCCTCTTTTGTAGCAATGACAAAATAGCCTGTATGCCCTAAATGGCATTTCTCAAGCTTGTCAGCATGCTATAGTAAGAATTATAATTAATATGCTTTTTAAAGAGTGGCTTAGGAGAGCTAAACAATTGCAGCAGTGAAAGTTGGTTATTGTCACTCTTCAAAATGTCATTGGAGACTTTGCTACTCGTCAGCATTTGGACAGAAACACATTTGTGATTTCTTTCAACAGATGATGGTGAAGGAAATAAAGCTTCACTCAGCCCTCGAGGCTGGTGGATTGTGGGCTGGAGATTCCACTACCTTGGTTTGATTTCTTGGGGGT
>NW_010354358.1:0-1151 GCF_000700745.2 Antrostomus carolinensis | reverse complement strand
GTCTCTGCTCACATGGATGAGGGAGGAGAACCCATTGAGATGATGAGCTGGAGCTCAAATCAAGGAACCACTACTCTGGGTGACACTTAACAGATCACGTTCAGCAGACAACACAGAGGAGAAATCACTTGGGGCTTTACCACCCTTAACCCACAGGCTACTTCTTCTCAGCAAGATGCAAAAGTGCTCAAAAATGGGGCTGAGGCACATGTTCAGCTCACAGCTGTACTTAGTCCTGAGAAGGAAACATTAATTTTGGTGAAAGAGTTCTCAAATACAGATAATTTGAATCAGAAAGAGTTATAGATATCTGTAAGACCACAGGTGGCCTGCTGTAGGCTTTGTCATAAAGTTTTGTCTAAGTTAACCTCAAAAAAGCCTCTAATGTTTTATCATTTCCAGGAATCATCTCAATGCAAAGGTGTCTGGGTTCATTTGATGGTTCAGAAGAGCTTGCTTCTATAATAAAAGAGAACTTCAAACCTTCCAGTACCATCTGAGATGAAAACTACCTCCTCTCTGAACTTCTCTTGACTCCTGTTAGCTTGCTGTGACAGCACTGTGCATAGACGATGGGAAACCAGGATTTATCCCTTCAGGCACTGCCACCATCTCTGCACAGGACACTAACAAGGATGGGGAAAATGCTTTGTTCCTGGTTTGTGGCGATCGCTTTTGGATTTCTCAGTGCCAGTAAGACATGGTTTAAGCAAACACATCTGGATTTGGTAGTGAACTATATAATGAAACTTTGGCATAGCTTGTTTAAACCTTACACCTCTTCCAAGAGCAGGGACTGAAGGTCTCTCAAACCCCTGCCTGAGGTGATTAATTAGATGATTATTCATACACAGAGCTTAATCCCAAACCCAGAGAGACCTGTGGGAGTTTACTGACTAACGACCTGAAAGTTGTTACCCAGAGACTCCCCAAAGATTAATTATGTGTCAGACCTGCTCAGATTATAGGTCTGATTTACAACACCTTATTAAGCTTGCCCAATTCTTTCTATTATTCAGTTTTACATTAAGTGTTTGTGTTGAAGTGTTCATACAGTTGTTCCAGGGAGGATTTTTGGAGGGCATTTAAAGCCAAACAGGTTAGTGGCTTCCAAAGGGGAGAAAAAAATAAAATAAAATAAAATAATAATA
>NW_010354357.1:0-1151 GCF_000700745.2 Antrostomus carolinensis | reverse complement strand
AAAAAAAACAACCCAGTTCTTAATCCTCTCATGAAGCCAAGTTGAAGAAAAGGAAGAGGTTTGAGCTGAGATGAGATCAGGCTTCCAGAAGGACTTTTTAAACCTTCCTAATTTAATTTATTTAAGTCCAGTGAAATGAACTATGTAAAAATACATAAAAAGTCTCAGCCTCTAAAGAACCAAAATTACCAGAAGCTTCTGCTAGTAGAAAATTCCTGTATTACATATTTGGCAGCGAAGTGGCTGTATAGACAGATGACATGCCATTAGAGTCCATATAAGTAACCGCCAGGGAAAGCACCTGCTGCAATACCGAAGATGTTGTTGGAAATGCAAAGATCTGATTGAAAAGCAATTTATAGTCCAGGCAAATGCATAATAACAGGAGACATACTACCCAGCACAGAGCTTCCTGCAGGGGAAAGTGACACACAATAGAAAGTAGTTAATGCTGTGGAAATAATTAAACAAGAACAAGGAGAAAATATATTTGAAAGTATACAATGCTTAGCCAAAACATGGCTGATTCAGCTTAATGAAAAGGGAGTTTGTCCTCTTGGTCACAGAGTCTTGCAATCTAGAGAAATTCTTTAAATTAAGAAATAAAGAAAGTAATACTGAGTTTAATTCAGGAATGAGATCATACTATTTCAGTGGTTGAACCTTCCTATTGTCAAGTAAAATGAACAAGTGCAAGGAAATTCTGGTTTCATTTTAGAATAAATTATATTACTGCCTTCCTGTCCTAGATATCCCTGTTTCTGAGAGGGATGGCAACAGAGAGAGCAAAGGCTCTTGCATTCACTTTTTATACCAGTGAAACAAATGGAGCTGAATTCAGCTTGCACTTTCTGCCCTATTTCCTTGCACTGATCAGATCTTGCTCCCCTGGATGTTAACAGAAAAAGATTCCTATTAAAGCTGGCGGGAGACTGAGTCAGACCCTGGAGTGGTATAGAAAAAAGTGGGACAGTGATGAAGAAAAGAGGTAAGATTGCCTGGTTTGTGCTGCTCAACACATAGGCAACTGTGGTGGGTTTAACCTGGCTGGCAGTCAACCACCACGCAGCAGCTCGCTCACCCTCCCCCAGTGGGATGAGAGAAAGAATCAGAAGAATAAAAGTGATAAAACTCATGGATTGAGATAAAAA
>NW_010354356.1:0-1152 GCF_000700745.2 Antrostomus carolinensis | reverse complement strand
CATTGTAACCACTTCTAAATCAACTCAGTGATGTTACTTTTTACACTTGCTTCAAAAATTAAACATTTGTTCTCTCATATGTGAAACAACATGGTCAAGATTAAGTCTAAATTCATTGTCTCCTTTGAAATAGAAACAACTGTGTTGAACATCTTGAGACGATTGCTTGAAGAAGGTAGTAGAAAACACTATCCTAAGGGATCAAAATAGAGCCTATAAGGAAAAGAAGTTGGAATAATGTTTTATTGACTCTTGCTTTAAAGGTCATGTAAGGCTAATTTTGGCTGGTTTACAACCACTAGCATATAATGAATTCTCAATTACATAGTGCACACATTTACCCAGTTACAAAATATTAATTGTTTTCTTTTGGTTTTATTAACACTTTTGTCTGTTTGGAGCTTATGCCAAAAATCCTATTGCATATAAAATAACTTTGCCTTGACATGCTGGGAAAAAGCTATAAGTGAGTTTTGCACATCTCAACACTTCAGAAACAGTCAGCTTCTGTAGTCCTATTCTTTCTACTCCTGATATAAACAAAGCGGACAACTGTTGTGGTGGCAAAATTAAGAAGGTGATACTTCTACTTTAGCTGAAAAACTCAGCTAATTTATATCTCTGCAATTGGTGCACATCTGTGCCCATTAAAATCAATGGAAAAATTCTAATTTTCTTCAATAATATAAGATCAAGTGAAAGCTTTTAAAGATTGAGATATTCCCACCCTCAAAACTAAATATCTTTGTGATGGCTGGGTGTTGTGGAGGAGGAAAGAATCCAAGCTGAAAGTCTGTTTTCTGTTACTTATCTACAGAGTTAACTTTCGTCAGAAATATTAATGACAGTTCCATATGGATCTATGCCTTTTAAGTACACATTTAACATTTTCTTAAAATATGTTCTATCAGTGCAATCAACTCTTTTGGTTAATGCAGTGTTATACGTATCTTAAGACACAATATTTTTTTGTGAGGTACAATTCTACCTCATCTTAAGAGTCAAAGTAAAAATTATAATACTCACTGGGTGTCAGATGGCACAGAATATCTTTGTAATAATAAGACTAAATCCTCTAAGAAATCTTAGATTTTCACCAAAGTATCAAGGAAAAAAATGAATAGGAAAAAATTAAAGAACTCTAAAGAGGAG
>NW_010354355.1:0-1147 GCF_000700745.2 Antrostomus carolinensis | reverse complement strand
AAAAAAAAAAAAAAAAAAAAAAGTAGACTGATTTCTGTTCAGTGGTCCGGTTTTGAACCATATTGGGAAACTTGTAGAGATTATGTTCTAAATTTATTCTTTCAGTAGCAGAATATGAAATGGATAATTTTCTAGCATTATTACTCTACCATATTCATCAAGTACTAATTTCAGAAATAAACCATATTACAACTCACTATTATTCTATATAGCTCTCTGCCTGAAAGCAGAAAAAATATATATTTCAAGATACAAGACCTTACATAAAGAAAGGCCTAGTTTCTTTTTGTCATCAAGATTTTGTATTTTCTTTTTCTTGGTAAGGATAGTTTCTTTTGTTGAAAGAAGTAGGGTAAGTCATGGTAGTGAATTGCCTCAGGTTCCAATGGCCTGGGAGGGTCTGGTCTTTAGTTCACGTAAATGGAGGTTGATGAAATGATACATAACTGAAAGAAATGTGGGAGCAACACATACATAAAGAAATAATTAACAGCAGGCCAGACCAATTCTGAATTTATTTTATTTTATGAAAAATATTTACACCTCTCTGGAGAATCCTTGAAAGGGTTTTTTTTATGTCTAGTCTTTAGGTCTATTTTTTAATTTTTCTAAGTCACCAGGTAAATGCTGCAGTTAGGAGTTCTGCTGCCATCTCAGTGAGATTGGGCTGTCCCTGCTGCTTTGATGTAACATAAGTTTCTGTGTAGCAGGTGGTCTTTCCTGCTGTTTATAGTGCAGCCTAGGGAGGTCTGTCAGAAGAAATAGCTCTTCTTTATCTGCATGGAATTTGGGTAAGTCACAATGGAACAGATGGAAAAATACTCACAGAGTCCCACCTCTTAGTAGCAGCTTGTAAAATTCCACAAACACCTGACTCCCCAAAAGAGAGAGAAAAAAGTGCAATGGGTATGTTTCTGAACTGCTGGAGGATATTCACATTGTTTATACACAAACCTAAACCTGGGAAATAGGAAAAGAGAACAAAACTAACAATATAAATTATCAAAGGTGTTCTGTACACGTATTTTACAGTTACATTGCAGATTACCACAGGAAAATATTGTGAAACTGGAAATTATTCTGTAAAGTCTTCTGCTAATTCAAAATACATACCCTTCCTCTCCCTTCCCTTCTTCTCCCTTCCCTT
>NW_010354354.1:0-1151 GCF_000700745.2 Antrostomus carolinensis | reverse complement strand
TCCTTTTTTCATCCTCTTTCTTTGCTGGTCTATAATGCCAGCAGTTTTCCCTGTTGCTTTAAGTGATTTTCTGAGAGGCTTTCTACAGCAGATGTTACAAGATTTTGCTTGGCATTTTCCTCTAAAGACGAAGCCACACTGATGAGGGCTGTCTCTTTGTCTAGGGGAAGAAAAACCCTCACACCAAAAACATCACCTGGTCATCCGCAGATATGATGTTTTGTGCAATGAAAGAGCTGGTGGATTCAGACTGTGCCCATTTTTACCCTTGCACTGCTTATATAGCAATGGCCAATAGTTACTACCTCTGTATTTGTTATTTTTGTTGCAAATGTTGCCTTACCCTGTACAGCTGCATGAGAACCTTATCTCCACCACAATCAACACCAAATCCAGACGATGATTCATTTTGCCAAATAGGTTTGAGAGGCACTGCTGGCTTTCTCCAGGAAATAATATGGTAAAAAGATGTGGAGGATTTATTGAATAGAATTTATCTTTTGGGAATTATTATTGTTCACACTTATCCCTTTTCTGCCTCTGTAGGTTATCTGCATTACTGCGAATATAGTCATGGGGCAGTTCAAGAGACAATAAAGCTAGTAGGACCATACCTGCTTATTGCCCTTGGTTCTTCTTGAGTAACTGAAGACTAGTTGTTTGTTACTAACAGGTTTATTCCTCATTCTGTGAGTTACTGATTTTTTTTTTCCCTCTTGGTTTGTATTTTCTTTTTATTCCTCTGCGGAATATTTTTTGCTTTCACGCTAGCCTGGATGCATTTGGCAACAATTTTCCATTTGTAAGTACCCCAACTGATCCTGCTCCTCCACACCCTCCTCTCCCCTCAGAGAGACACCAGGTGAGATCACACTTCTACAGATTCATATTAGGCACAAGCATTTTCCCAATGATTACGCACCAGATAAATCTCTCCATTTCAGCACATGTTTTATTACCAAATATATTGTCTGCCTACACATGCAGGAACAGATAACCAGTGATTTATATTATCATAATGACTACTGCAGTGATTCATTTACCCTATGGTACATTGATGTCAGGGCAAATCATTTATATAAAAGGGGAGAGAGATCAAGGAATGGATGGAAAAATAAAGTGACACAGAAAACCAAAAAGAATAAAAAAAA
>NW_010354353.1:0-1150 GCF_000700745.2 Antrostomus carolinensis | reverse complement strand
CCTTTGTAGGAAAGGTACCAGAAGGGTCAGCATTTGCAGGTGGGAGTTCCTCTTGGTTGGTTGTCTCCCAGCACCTTCTGCTTTTTCAGAAGCAACGTCTTTCAGATTTTGAGTAGTCGGCCTCCCTTACACCTTAGTTTGCCGGACAGTGTTCTTTTCTCTTAAAAGTGTTCCCTGATGAACGAGACCCAGGAACGCTGTGCTTCTGTTCCCAGCAACCCACAGCCATGCGAGAGAACAGCACTGAGCAGCAGCATTAGGCTGCCTCACGGCTCCTTCCTAAGAGACTGCTTCACGCGATCGAGCTGTCCCTCCAGCCCTGAATCTTCACAGCTTTGCAGTGCTTTTCAGTTCTCTCTGACAAGTAGAAGCAAGGTGCCTTAATTTACAGAGGGTTGTTTTGCAGCCATGTTCTGACTGTCTCAAAATTTCTCTCCATCCGTTCTATACTGCTGGAGACAGTGAAGCTGTTCGCTTTTTTCCCCCAGGGAACTGAAGAATTATTTCACCTGTTGATGAAAATGTGAAAGAACAGTTGATGAAGAGGCAGCAGTGCCTCTTAGGTGCACAGGAAGACCAGCAAGACCTTTGTGATACTGGAAACTGGCCTTGGGACTTGCCCCTGCCTTCCCTCCCGCCCCCAGCCCAAGAACAGTAGGTTTTTTCACAAGGTTTCAGAGTGGCTGGCTCTCATGAGCTGAGGAAGATTACATTTCAAACTAGATTCTTAAAAAAAAACCACAGGAAGGAGCCATCGTGTTGTGTGGAGGATCTGTCCGGCTCCTGCTCATTCATGAACCTTTGCAGGCGGGACAGCAGCGCGTCAATGCGGACGACACCGGTGTGACTGAGCGTCCCCTGCTCTGCCTGATGGCTACTCTGCTTGGTAACACACCCTCACCTGAGCTTCGGTTAACGCCCCAGACTGTCAGCTGAGGAGGCTGTTCCTGCTGCTGCAGGCCACAGGGTGGGACAGACAGGAGACCTTGTGGCTGCTTTGAGAGGGACTCAGTAAGAGCCATCGACATTTGCCTGTGAGCCACTCCTTCAGCCCATTTGGAGGAGCACTAGTAGTGTACATGTTGATGGTAAAATACAAAGTTCAGACACAGACATGGGGAAGTCTGTGCCTCCTTTTAGTTTTCTAAAA
>NW_010354352.1:0-1149 GCF_000700745.2 Antrostomus carolinensis | reverse complement strand
ATGGATCCAGCCTGGCCAGATCCCTCTGCAGCAGTGTCCTTGCCAGTGCAGCACTTAGACACCTCTGGCACTTCATCCCATCTTCTTCTTTGCTCGTAGCACTTAGAAATTCAGTTTGTGGAGAATTAAACCAACTGAGGCTGGCAAGAATCAATCACTGCAACGTAATCAGGGAGGAACTGAGTGGATTATGGGGAATGAGAGACGAGGTTGGTTGATCTAATTGGCTTCATTAACCTCAAAGCTGAGAAATGACTGCTCCTGACTGTATCATTTGACCTTTTGCTTTATTCTTAGGAATTAGAAGAACATAATTCTCATTATGAGAATCAAACTGAGAGCAGAGGAGTTGAGTAACCTGCCAACAATGACCTGGGAAGGAAAGGAAAGCTCTGTACCCCCCGGGGAGTGGAAGTTCACTGTGTGTACTGGGAATATAAATAACTGGATCAATCCAGAATCAACAGTTTTGTCAGCTGTGGAGCGGGGTTGTGCCAGCTACAGACTCTACATATGTAATTCTGATTCTAATCCTTTCTCTTCCACCGGTCCCATAATGATCTTGTTGCATAAGGAAGGATTTTTAATGAGGTTCTAAAAAGGAAATATTTCTACAAATCCATTGCTACTGGAAAGCTTTATGGAAGGTGGATTGTTTTGTTTCCTTCTTAAAGCCAAGGATTTATCCTTGTGTGTCTGAAAAAAACCCTAAAAAATATAAAAAATATATAAAATATTGAGCTTCTTCATTCCAGGTGAGTAATAAAAAGCATTTTAGAGACTGACCAGGAACCCAGGCTCATGTCTTTTTTGTGACAGCCAAATATCTTGTGCTTTACACCACAGCTGCTGTTTTACACCTCACTGGCTTTCATCTTATGAATAAACAGTATACTAATTGTTTCAGCTTTCAGGGCAGCGGGGTTTGCAAGGCAGCCTAGTCATGCCAGGAATTTATGTTTATGTAATTTGGTTTTTGCTGTGGATTGCAGGCATGGACTCTGGCCAGCCCGAGTGTGAAATGCCATGTGTCGGAGATGCCTTCAGCCAAGTGAGAACCTGCTTGGTCTTTACGTCTCTGGAGTATCCTCCACAGGCAGCGGATCCCATCACACCGTGGTGCCAAGGGACTGGATGCCACCCCGCTGT
>NW_010354351.1:0-1151 GCF_000700745.2 Antrostomus carolinensis | reverse complement strand
TGTCTTCTGTTTCCAGATTACTTCATTACACAGAGAAGTAGAGAAGGTGAAGCTTGATCAGAAGAGGTACGAAACTATGAATGCTTGAGATGATGTTGTTTTTTTTTTGCATCTTCTTGCATTGTGGTACGGCAGATCTGGGATGTGTCCAACCTGTAAGTTGAGTAGTTGTGGTTTTCTCTTTTCAGACTGGATCAGGAGCTAGACTTCATTCTGTCACAGCAGAAAGAGCTTGAAGACCTGCTGACCCCTCTGGAGGAGTCTGTGAAGGAACAGAGCGGGACTATCTACTTGCAACATGCGGATGAAGAACGGGAGAGGACGTAAGACAGAAATCTGTCTGTAATATGTGATGAGCAGACTAATGTGGTGTTGATCAATCAGCACGAAGTGGGGTTGGGATGAATGGCAACATTGAACTGTCGGTGGCTTTGTCAAAGATGCAATCCTGTTCTGTGCATGGCAACTTAGACTTTAGGCATTACAAATAGGGAATTGCAGTTGAAGCCCTTGCATGAAAAGCTGTTGCTGGTGTTGGTGTAATGAGCTGTCTGGGGAAAGGTTACTAATTCTGGCATAATCTCTGAAAATTAGTGATGATTTAGTGCCAGAAGTGATGAGAGCAGAAGGCTCTGTGTGAGGCTCAAGCATCCTTGTAAGCATCAAGTGTTGAATTGTAGCAGAGTGATTAAAAGAAGTGTTTGTGTGGTTCATGAGATACCAATCTTGAAGATACCAATCTGGACTAGCTGGTTCCATTAGGTATGACAAAACCTTCCAGAAAGCCCTCCAGACTATTGCTAGTCTGTCTCCATATATCTGTCAAGAGAGAAAGAGGTTAGGAGTTGCTTTGTCTGTGTGGTAGAATGCTTCTCATTGTGCTGGTCCCACCTATCTGCTGGCCTTGACTGAAAGGTGTGGAAGCCAGTTCTGATTGCCCAGAGTTGGTGTGACTGGGAGCAGGTCTTCTGAAGTTCACTTTAAATTTCCTGACCATGTTTTTCATGTGTTTTGCAGCTATAAACTGGCTGAAAACATAGATGCTCAGTTGAAACATATGGCGCAAGATCTGAAGGACATCATTGAGCACTTGAATACATCAGGAGGCCCAGCAGATACAAGTGACCCGGTAAATCCAAGCTTTATTTTTT
>NW_010354350.1:0-1148 GCF_000700745.2 Antrostomus carolinensis | reverse complement strand
ACCATCGGTTTCATGAACGATGACAGATTGCGCAACCAGACATACAGCCAGACTGCACTTCCATTTTTGAGCACAAATTTGGCAGTGTCTCTGCAGAAATATTTCCCTTATTAAGGTCAACAGACTGCAAAGCAGTTCTTCAGTGCCGTCCTAAAAAGACCACAGCCCTATTTAAGAATTACCAGCGTTGTAATTGCCAGGGATTTCCACTGGAAGAGCTTAGAAAGAAAAAACATCTCCTGAGCTACATATTTTCATAACGTTAGGTCCATTTCTTTCCTACACCCTGTTAAAAATGATGCCAACCACGATTCACTTGCATGAGAGCACGCTTGGCAGCACGACTTTAAACACGCACACCTCCTCATCAACAAAATCAGGAGAAAAAAAAAGTCCTCGGCTTCACAACTGCCATTTAGGGGCTCCTAAACAGTCTTTTATTCACAGAGCAAAGAATATTTTAGATTAAATGCAGACATACAAGCCTCCCCAAGCCAAATGATGGTTCCTATTTTTCATACAATCCAGGTCATAGCTGGGCTAGATTTAAGCATGACCCAAGAAGACAAGCAGTTTTCTCAATCAATTGCAGCCTTTAATCACTCTTCAGCACTTGCACAGATCAGCCCTGCCTTTGAAACACATTCATCTTCTCAACATACTCTTCTCCCAGCTAGACTCACATAGTATTTGTGTTAAGACAGTCACCCCCTGCCCCAAGGCAGGGCCATTAGGGATGCTAAGCCCTGTGCCACTGGCAGCAAGGTCTGGCTTCTCCCTTGGAGAGCTTCAGAAACGCTGCAGCCCCCTTCCCACAGGCAGCATCACCCAAGTGGTGTTTGGAGGCCCCTGCTCCTCCCATGCCCAATGATGCACTGCTTACCTGTGCCCCTTCCCAACACACCCATCCTGGCTCCTAGGTGAGAGCAATCCTTTCCTACCTCTAAGGAAACATACACAGCACAGCCAAATCCAAAGAAAAGGCCCTTTGGTTTCAATCACCACCGTACGCTTTCAGACCTGCTCTGACTCTCAGTGGTCAGCAAAGATGCCAGTCATCTGTAGACAGTCCGGCTCCTCTGCACATTTAACTTCTGAAGCATCATCTACTCCTCAGGGAAAAAAAGGATCAGACACAAAATATTCAC
>NW_010354349.1:0-1150 GCF_000700745.2 Antrostomus carolinensis | reverse complement strand
AAACCAAAATAATCTAGATGCAATTTTTACAGCAGTAATATGTCTTGACTGGACCGAACTATATCACAATGAACAGTGAATTTCAGAGTAGAAGATGGTACACAGGATAAGAAACCTTTAAAAAATGGTTAGGAGTGCAGCATGTGGAGGTGTGTCTATGTATACCATCGCCTAGTGCCTGGTGGGATGTGGCCTCATGCTTTTTGTGTGATCTGTTAGATGGCCATGCATGATCTTGAACAAAACAGTCCTTGCTCTGACTTACATTAGCTAGCTAGCTTAACAGAGCAGACTAATGGATATGTAGTGACTTCCTGGGGGGGGTTCAAGCAACTCTGGATGCCTCTGCCTTGATTGCCCAGAAGAGAACTTGGAGGCAGGTCGAGCAAATCCATCTGAGGAGTGTTTTTTCTGATCTAGTGTTAAACACAGCCACAATTTTGGATGAGTACTAGCAGGTAGTGGCTGACCGTGCTTGATGCCTTCTGAATAGGTCTGAGTAACTTAAAGAGTCCATTTATGTAGGAAAGTGTTCCTGCTTTCTATCTATTTACTGTATCTCGCCTTTAATGATGTTTGAAAGGGGAGAAATTTAGACCCATCAGCCCCGTTTTGTGGGCCATCGTTATTTTGTAGTCAGCTGCATCTTTGAATAAAATGGAGAATTTGTGTAGTGTCCTCTAGATACGTGCTGTTGATTGCCTGTTCACTCCATTTGTCACATGATGAATCTGCACATTGTATAATTCTTGGCTTGGAACTTTCAAAACCATTACAGCTTTGACAGGCTGATAAATTACTTCTACAGAAGTGTAACAGGCAATCCTTGCTGGCTGTGTAAAATGGAAGTGCTGGAGCTCTCCACATCGCAAACACATCCGACTACCATCTGCTTTGTCATTTCTGTTTGCACTCAGTTCCACTGAGAGGCACATGGATAATGCTTGAAAAGTTAGAGGAAAATAAGTACAGGTTATGACACTAGAGTATTCTCTAGTGGCTGGAACCATCACTTCAAAAACTAGTATCTTCAGACATGTACAAATTTATTTTATTTCATTTCGGAGTTCTGTCTGTGTCCAACCTGGAACTATACAATGATAAACTTTTTGAATGAGGTCATAAGAGAATCATTACTCAGAAGAGTTAA
>NW_010354348.1:0-1137 GCF_000700745.2 Antrostomus carolinensis | reverse complement strand
TACGGCCGTGGCAGCTGCTGGCCCTGCTAAATCCTCCAGAAATAATCCCTGAGTAAGGAATAATCAGCAACTGAGAGAGACAACCTTGACCCACGGCAGTGGTCCCAAAGAAGATGTTGTGAAGTCCTGATCCCACTGCAGTGGAGATGGGAGCACTGAATTTCTTCACCTTCTACTTCTTGTCTTTTGGGCTTTTTTTCACCTCTGGGTATAATGGGTGGGATAAAACAATTAACTTTTATATTCTTATAAAAATGGCACTTCACTGTCCAAATGAAGAACAATTATGGAAGGAATTGGCTGCACTCTGATGCTTATTCTTGATATTCTACACTGTTTTTCTGTAAATGTTTATTTCTCATTAAAGTGATTCTACTCTGCATCAAACAAATCGACTTTTTAGTTTTAATTTCTTCTGCTACAGATATTACAAGTCCCCTCTCTCTAAATGGGGAAAACCTCACATCCTTATGTAGGATGAGACTTAGACTTCAAAAACACAGCTGAAATGACCCAGCTATCCGTGAAGTCAGTCACTCTTTGTTGCACTCAGTGCTTGTATTTGGGAGCAGGAATCCTCCCTCTCCAACTGGTCTGGGTTACAATAATAACTTTAAGTTTAGAAAGAAACCACATTAAACCTCCCTTCTCTAATGAGACACTTGAATGTCTTTGCTGATCATAGCAGGAGCAGAGCTGGTGGCTCAGCTGAGGCTGGAGTCAAAACAGATTATGGGGAAAAAGGGTGGTAGATGAAACCCTCAAGTGGGAGGGATGTTTCTGAGTCAGAAGGGATTTAGGGAGGTGGGGAGAGAGAGGTGAAGGGTATTGGCATGAGAGGGAGAGGATGGCAGGAGCTGCAACAAGGAAACGAGCTCTTCAGAGGTGGGTAGACCATCTAATGGACCTTTTAGATGAGGAATATCATGTGAGAAGCTGAAAGCTAGAGCTGCTGAAAAGGGAGGTTGCTATTGTGAGGACTTCTCATGCAGAAAGAATTGGGAAACACAACAGTGTTGAGGATATTTATGCAGAGTTATGACTTTTTCTACCTTTTGAGCTTTCCAGGCATCATAAATCTGTTCTGTCTCTTCCAGTGGTTCTTGCTGGCATAGATGAATTCGCCCTTGAATTAGC
>NW_010354347.1:0-1147 GCF_000700745.2 Antrostomus carolinensis | reverse complement strand
GAAGATCAGCTAAACTCACCTGGGCTTATTCACCCTTCAGAGCAGCCTCCCATGGGATCTTGCCTTTCAATTCCCTGGAAAGGTTCAAGTCTGTTGTCCTAAATTCTGACATTTTTATTCTGCTACTCAATATCCCTTGGGATCTTAAGCTCCAACATCTCAGAGTCACTGTAGCCAAGACCACATCCCTACCTCAACCAGCTCTTTGTGAGTAGCAGATCCCCAGGAAAACACCTCTCCTAGGCACTGGATGAGCCAGCTACTTAAAAATATCATCATAATGCACTCCAGCAATCTCCTAAACTAGCTGTGTTCCACCATGATGCACTTCTAGCAGGTATCAGGGTGCAGGTTAGATTCAAGGAGTTTTCTATATTGTTTGTTAAGTGCACATATTCTAACGCTTACATCATTTTCATACCTTTTCTTAGCGTTATCTCCAGTTTTTAAGCATTCTTCTTGCTGCCTTTGATACCAAAAACAGCCACAGAACTTTGCAGGCACACCAGTACTATCTCCAGATGGAAGATGATTTGCCTTTTCCTATCCAATTTTCCACTATTTATACAGTCAAGGGTAATTTGGCTGCTGAATCATACAGAAAGTTCATGATAATGTGACTTCACTCCTAAACATTTTCTAGATATTTCGGCTGCTTCTCAGAATAGAATCTTGCACCATTCCTAGAAAAACAGCTTTACATCTTCCCATTACAAAGTACACAGCTTGCTCATATAGAATTTACTATGGAATACAGATTGATCCCTTATTTGCCCATTTCCAATATTGATAGTTCCTGCCAACCCTTCGAAATTACTGTTTTAACACAAGTATTAAACATGAGGCCCAGAGGCAAAACCAGCAGAATCCTGTTCGAAACCATTCAGGTCAATGACAATAATTTTCTGCTGTGTTTGTTTTGAAAACCAATGTAATGGGTGACATGTTGTTCTAGTCTCTTTTTTAAAACCAAAATATCTCACTGTACCCAGTCAATTCTCTGGTAGAACTTTAGGCACGTTGCACTTCATTTTTCCAAGAAACTCCGTAAGCTCACTGACAGGATTTATGGATTTATAATGGAGATCATTGAATTATGGGGTGTTGTGAGTTGGGAGGAACCCACCAGGATGATGGAGTCCAACTC
>NW_010354346.1:0-1145 GCF_000700745.2 Antrostomus carolinensis | reverse complement strand
AGACTTAGTCCCAGACTTGGTCAATGGTTTAAAAGGACTAGGTGCTGGGGTTTCCGTGTAGTGATTCAATACAACTGTGTGTTTCAGGTACCTTTAGAATAACAGCAATTTAAGGTTTGTTAATACTATTGTGGTAAATCACAAGATTAGATTTATATGATTTTTCTAGCAAAAATTAATTCACTGATAATAAGGAGAACAAGCCTCTCCCAGGAGCTTGGGCCATGCCTGGAGTCCATGGCAAAGTCCACTTGCTGGTTATGTCCTTGGTCCCAAACCTCCTCTTTTTGTGAACACTTGGTGGCCGGGGTTGGGGACAGTTCTGATTTATAAAGGTTTCTGTGCTCTAGGGTCTGAGACCCATTATTTGGAAAATTACTTGGATGAAGAAACTCATTAGCCTTTAACAAAAGGAGGAGGTGGTCTGCTTAATCTCCTAATTGGGATGTGCTCTGGTTGTGTCAGGCGGTGATTTGCAGCTGGCTGGAAGAGGAGGGGGCTTTGGAGCTGCACTCAGGTTCAATTCAATCATGAAAGAAGATGGTTTTAAGCAGAAGATTCCTGACAGTTTGTGTATCCTCCTTGGCTCATGGAACCGTCTGGGGTTAAGGAGCCACCAACATGTTTTTCTCTCAATCCTGTCTGGGCTACTTAAAATAAAACAATGGCCCAACATTCCTTCCCGATGTTGTCAGCCAGATATTATGGGGATTAGCCCAAGCCCCTGGTGAGGAACCCCTCCCTTCTGCCCTGCTGGAGCTGATCCTGGTTTGGGTTCCCATGCCCTGGGACCGCACCATGACATACCAGCATCTCCAACTTCAGAGGGCTGCCAGCCCCGCGGCTTCCCGGCGCCTGGGATGGTCCCAGCTTCTGAGCAGAGGGGTTGGTGTGAGGCCTGCAAGCTACCAAAGTGCTTCTTTGAGGGCTTCAGTGTGGGGTTTAAAGCAAAAAAAAAAAAGAAGAAAACAAAAAAATCTATGTGTGCTGCAGGCTCTTCTGTGCTGCATCAGCCCTGTCCTCTGCTGACCCCTGCCCAGGCAGGACCACGCAGGGTCTGACTGGTTTGGGATACAATCCCCTCTGTGCACCTCAGAGTAAAGCTCTGCTTTACTTTCTGTCCTGGTGTGAGCTGGGCCAGAGCT
>NW_010354345.1:0-1140 GCF_000700745.2 Antrostomus carolinensis | reverse complement strand
TGTTTTGACCCAAAAAGGGGAGTTTTGCCCCCAAAATGGGGGGTTTTCACCCTCAATCAGCAGGTTTCCATCCCACAATGGTGGGTTTTCATCTCAAAATAGAGGAATTTTGCCCCAAAATGGGGGGTTTTGCCCCAAAATGGGGGGTTTTTACCCTCAATCAGTAAGTTTCCATCCAAAAATGATGGGTTTTCACCTCAAAAATGGCAGGTTTCAGGCCAAAATGGTGGTATTTTGGCCCAAAATGGGGAGTTTTGCCCCCAAAATGGGGATTTTCACCCTGAATCAGGGGGTCTTTATCCTAAAATGGAGAGTTCTGCCCCAAAATGGTGAGCTTTCACCCCAAAATAGCAGTGTTTTGCACCAAAATGGGGAGTTTTCACCCTGAGTCAGGAGATTTTCATCCCAAAATGGGGGGTTTTCATCCCAAAATGGTGAGTTTTCACCCCAAAACGGAGTTTTGCCCCCAAAATGGGGAGTTTTTACCCTGAAACATGAGTTTTTCAGGCCGAAGTGGAGCAGTTTTGCCCCAAAATGGCACGTTTTCATCCTAAAATGGAGAGTTTTCACCTTCAATTGTGGCTTTTCATGCCAAAATGAAAGGGTTTTCCCCAAAATTAGGAGTTTTCACCCTGAATCAGGGGGTTTTCATCCTAAAATGGTGGGTTTTCACCCTCAATTAAGGAGTTTTGAAAGGTTTTACCCCCAAATTGAGGAGTTTTGCCCCAAAACATGAAATTTTCACCCTGAATCAGAAGGTTTTCATCCCAAAATGATGGATTTCACCCCAAAATAGAGAAGTTTTGCCCCTAAATTGAGAGATTTTGCCCCAAATGAGGAGTTCTTACCCTAAATCAGGGGGTTTCCATCCCAAAATGGCGACTTTCACCCTCAGTTGGGAGGTTTCAGGCAAAAATAGAGATTTTGCCCCAAAATGAGGAGTTCTTACCCTCAATCTGGCAGTTTTCATCCCAAAATGATGAGTTTTCACTCTCAATTCAGGGGTTTAAGGCCAAAATAAAGGGGGTTTGCCTCAAAAAAGAGAGATTTTGCCCCAAAATGGGGAGTTCTTACCCTCAATCAGCAGCTTTCCAGCCCAAAATGGCGACTTTTCACCCTCAATTGGGGGTTTTCATCCCA
>NW_010354344.1:0-1134 GCF_000700745.2 Antrostomus carolinensis | reverse complement strand
AAAGATGCCACTTCATTTTTGTGATGATGTGCTTTTGTTTAGCTGCATCACCCGACCAGCTCTTTAAAACTCCTCCTTATTAAGTATTAATAAAATATTTATGTCACTCCATGACAAAATCCTTATTTAGCTGGAAATAAAGACAGACTCAAACTTTGGTTTATTTTTTAATAAAGTTTAAATAGTTAAAATAAGAGGAAAGAGTAGGTTTTAAAGCCAAGCTATTTCTTTGTTCCATGGTAGGCCTTAAAAGAGGGATTTACTAGGAAATGCAGGCCATGAGAAAGGAGCTGTATACTTAAAATGCTGGTGTAGAATATATTAAAATAGCCAGTGACTTACTCCAGCTTACCTTAAAACAACGGAAACACAATCTTTACAGTTTTGTAAATGTACTGCTTCTTATCCCAATTAATGGAAAAATGATCCCTACAAAAGACTTTTTTAAAAAATATGAAGACTCTACAAAATATCCATTGGCAGGACACTGAAATTCTCCAGAATATTCAGATGTGTCTGCCTAAAAAGTTTATAAATGCCAATTCAACACCGTAACAAAAATTCCAAACAGAACTGGAATTAGAGTAACTCAACCAAATCATCCCCCTATAAGAATATTATATTTCAGTTCTGCATAAACAGAGATCAACACGGTTCGGTTTGTTTTAAAAATTCTTCATGACCCACACAATACAGCACAGGTTTATTTTACTATTACCTTTTATCTTCCATTTATTTCCTCATTTACATTTAAAAAAACAATTTGTCTACTGACTTTTTCTGCCCTTAGGGCTTTCTTTAGCCTCAATTCTATCCTCACCCAAGGAGATTCTTCCCCTCTTGCTTCTTAAAAAGGTTTTTGTTTGTTTGGTTGCTTTTTATTTTCTTCTTTTTCAGACACAGGCAAGTATCCTACCAAAAAGAGAACATGGAAACGAATGGGAACAGCACTGGGAGTTACCAGGACATTTGCAAACCAAGACTTTGAGTAGGAACTTCAACAGCTACTATTTTTGAAAGGAAAATGTCATGCTTTATAATATTTGATAATATTTGACATATTTGATAATATGTCTACTATAAACATAGTCTTGTGCCACAAACAGCCACAAACTGCAGACAAAGCAATACAGC
>NW_010354343.1:0-1128 GCF_000700745.2 Antrostomus carolinensis | reverse complement strand
CTGCTTTTCAAGAGTTCTTCTGAAACAGTAAAATAATGTTGTAAGAAGAACAATTTGAAGTTGACATAGCCATTTCCAAAGGAGTTCAAGCAAATATGAAGTAGTCCAATTTGAAAAGGACAGGCCATCTATTGATGGCCATAAGTGCCTAAATTGAAAATTACAATGGAATTGTAGTGCTGGATTATCCACAAACCTGAAAACAATAGTACTTTCTACACAACCATTATGTCCAGAATTGTGTATGACATAGATTTGAAGTTCAGTAACCCTAAGAACCATGGACGTGAAGTTATGTATAAACAGAGACCAAAGTAAAATGTTATATGCATGAATCCTGCCACTGTCCATGACCCTTAGTCTAGGATGAAGACTGCAATTTGTTGTTCATGGTGTTCAAACTTCCCATCAGAAACTGTATTTACGATGCTGAAACTTCCTCTTGCTTTCTAACTCCCAAATGCCTTCTGAGCAGTTAAGGTGACAAATCCATAATTTCTGAGGATAGTCCTGTTTGACATCAGCCCTCTGGGTCATGGAGTTTACTGTCATTTCATTCAACTACAGCACTTAAAGACTATAATTAAATCTCCAAATCCCACAAACAGAAATATGCATGTTATGTCCCAGTTGAAATATTTCAATGTAAAATCGAGGAAAATCATTATTCCCTTGAATTGTCTTCAAGAAATTGCCAACCACTTGAAACTGGAAAAAAATATTGGCAACAGGAAACATTGGCGGATGTAGGTCCCACCCACCTTCCTGGGAACAATTCCAGAAAGACTCCTTTAGAAATAAAGAGTAGTCAGTCTTAGTGCCTACTCAGTTCTTGACCTCTCTGCTTCAAGATTAGTAATGATACTAATTCATATGCATTGCCTATGGTTTAGCTACATCCTGCTTTTGAGAAGTGCCAAACAAAATGTTCTTCCAGCCACTGGACTCTGATACTCGGGGCATATTCAAGTAGTGGTTCTGAATCCTGCTTTACTTACCACTGAACCTAAATGATTCAGCAGTACATGCATACAGCTGATTTGCCTACCTTCACTCCACAGCAGGACCACCCTGTATTTACCTTATAGTCATCCTCTGCAAGCCCTGAGTCTCTTGGTGATATTTTTT
>NW_010354342.1:0-1140 GCF_000700745.2 Antrostomus carolinensis | reverse complement strand
AAGTGAGAACAGGATTAAGTTATCCAGTGAAACATGATGGAAGCAAATGCCAACAAAGAGAAGCCTATCATCTCTGCCAGGTGCTGCATACCCAGCTGGAAATTTGGCAGTGGCTGATGGTGGCCTCCTTGGAAGGAGAATTCCTCACCAGAACAACCAGAGTTACTTCTTATAAACACACATGTTCATGGATACACTTACCCACAGGTGGATCACAATCATGGAGGTATTCTGTAGGAAGGGTCAGGTCAACCTGGTGGCAGGGAGCAACCAATGTAGCCTCAGGTTGTCTCCAGATGGGTGGAGAGGTGAAGACACCTTGCTTCTCCCTGCAGGGCTATCCACCTGATCCATGGGACCCCTTCGAGATGTCACCTTGAGGGGGACCTGGACAGCCAGCCTGGGGGATTTCCTTCTAAGATCTACAAAGGTCTCCTTGAGGGTTGTCCACAGGATCAGCCCAAGTGTTGATGAGGGCAAGGGAGGTCCCTCCCTGCTATGTGGTGGAATGGGGCATTGAGCAGCACAGCTCCCAGCAGGGTCTCCAATAAGGAGTGTTCCAGTGTGTTGGAGCAAGATAAGGAGAAGCCTGGGGCCTCCAGGATAAATAGTGCCCACCCAAGGGACACACTGCCCAGCACAGACCTCTATAAGCGTCTTCTGCTGCTGGCTGCCATGACAAAGACCAAAACAGGGATGACCTTTGGCCATTCATAGCAAGTAAGATCCTATATACTGAGACCAGAATTTTTGTCAAGGTCAAGGTCAAGGCTTGAAAAGCATCAACAAGAAGTTTCAGCTTTTGAATTGTAGAGAAACCTCAACAGTTGGTGGCCAGTTACCCACTAACTCCTGCCGTGTTGAGAAATAACGATGTTTCCTGTCCTTCACTTCCATGGTGTGCACTTCATTCCCAGACACAACCATAAAAGGCTACATTGCCAAACGGTGTCACTCGAGGGAACATTAAGTGTTTGGGCAAGTTAAGGCAGAACTACAGGAGGTAAGAAAGGGTCTGAGACAAGAAGAAATATTTCAGGATCAAATATGATCTGACCTGTGAAGTACATATGCCGAACCTTCCACGATATATACCACATGCAACACATTTCATAGAATAATAGAATGGTTTGGGTTGGA
>NW_010354341.1:0-1112 GCF_000700745.2 Antrostomus carolinensis | reverse complement strand
TTTTTTTTTCTATTACAGCTTTTACCGGTTTATGTACTACAGATGCCAGGCTTACAAGCCTTTAGTTTCCTGGATCCTCCCAAAACCTTTTTTTAAAGATTGATGTTACATTCACCCACCCTCCATGCTTCAGGTACCAAGAAATTTTTAAGAGAAACGTTACACATTGCCTTTGGCAATACACCTATTTCATCCTTGAGTTCCTTAGACCCCAGGTGAAACCTTCCAGTCCTGGCAATTTGTTAGCATTCAAGGCTGCTCAAATGTTGGATTCTGGATCCAAATCACAAATTTGTTTTGCCAAGATTTTATGTTCTGTGACAGAGTAGGGGAGCAAGAAGGTGTTATCAACACCCTCACCAAGCAGTCAGGTGAAAGAACTCAGAATGAAAGGAGGTCTAGTGAGATCTGGGTATAAATCCTCATATACATCCTCCTACACAAATCCATCTCTCATACCCTAGGAGGGGGTAGACCTCATTAAAAATGTATCAATGATCACTGCACCCAAGAAATAACAGTGAAATTAAATGACATTTCACAGTACCAACCCATTCCAAGGCCTCATGCTCCCACCATTGCAGAGCAGTAGCTTCTACATGCTCATGAGTCATGAAAAGGGTATGTTTTCAAGTAGTTTAATTGTCCATCTGTTTGGCCAAATGAAGCATTTTACTAAGTGGGTAGTTATTTTAGAACAGATGCATATCACTCAGATTAACCCTTCTAGCCTGGTCAAAATCATGTCAGACAGCAGAGCCCTGGTGGGATCTTTGCCAGCCACCACCCTGAGGTGTTAAGATAAATAGACAACAGAAGCACATTTAAGAAAAGAAAAGGAAAAAGAGGTTGTGTTTCTGAATCCTTCAGGTTATGAAGAGCTGAAAGAGGAGGTGTCACTTCATGGCAGAATGCAGATGGGAAGACTTCTACTTGCATTCAAATATGGTTGGGGCAGAAGCTGTGATGACAGACAGAGCTTTACTTGCCTTCTTTATCCCTCCATCACCAGCAGACGTAGCCACTATCAGCACAGCTAGTACTACTGTTAACTGGTACAAGACAGCTAGTTGCCTTTCAACAGACATTTCACAAATGGGATGTGGAAGAAG
>NW_010354340.1:0-1140 GCF_000700745.2 Antrostomus carolinensis | reverse complement strand
CTCCCCCGTAATTTAACCAGCATTTACCTTACAGTCATTTATTTAAAATGCAAGCTTATTAGTAACTCCAGCTACCAAAACCCAAATAAAGAAGACAGACACTGCAACAAAAGAAGACATTGAACTCTTGCCCATCTTCAGCCTCCAAGAACTCAGACTTTTAAGAGCTGGAGTGCTTGTCCTTCCCACTTGTGGGCTGGCACTCACAGCGCTCCTGGGGGACACGGCACTTCACAGTATTGCTTTAGTGCTTGGAGCACTCGTATAGCCCCAAATCTCCAGGTTACATAAGAATCCTTATTACTTTTTAATGGATCCAGCTATCACAGCTGTGAAGAGCCATCCTGGAAAAAAAAAATGCAACTCAAACATCCTAAAGGCAAATAAAACAAAACCATAGTTAAGCATTTAAAACATATGCACTTGCTTCCTCCAGCTCTCACCAAGTATTTGCGAGGCTTTGAATTGCTGTATTCCTACCTGAAACATACTTTCCCCTATTCATCACTACCTATTTAATTCCTCAAATTATTAGGCCCTGTCCAGGAGATTTTTCATGGGGTTCATAGACGACCCACTGTTACCAATAACCTTTCAAAACAGAGAAGAGAGAAAAAGTGGGATATTAATGGACAAAATCTGAACACAGTTAATGAGGAGGAAGAATGAAACAGCGAGTGGGTGAGAGCAGATTTCAGTAAGAGGGCAATTACATGGATTGAGCAAGATAAAAGAGGGAAAAAAATACAGGATCTGTCACAAACGGGAAAAAAAAGAGTAGGGAAGACAATGACAGAAGGCATTAAAAATATTTCATATAACAAAAACCTAAAACTTCCGTGTCTGGGAGAGAAACAGTCAATGCTGAGCACAAATTCAAGGTGGGAATAGGGAACAACAATCCCTAATTTCTCACCATAGAGGAAAACAAGTCACATGAAGCCCAAAACCAAGAAACCATTATGGTATTAAGTATTAAGCACATAATTAAACTGTGCAACTCGTGATGACAGATTATTATAGGGAGCAAAAAGTATAAATGGTTTGCAAATCAAATTACACAAATTTATGGTGGATAGGGGAGTTATGGATCACTCTAGGAACAGCTACTGAACATAACCCCAACCTGCTTTCCAGAAT
>NW_010354339.1:0-1134 GCF_000700745.2 Antrostomus carolinensis | reverse complement strand
TTTAAGTAGTCATGTATTGGCAATCTAAAATTCTCACTGATCACTAAACAACCCTTATTCAGTTTTGCTAGATCTTGTGTCTAAATGATCATGTTAGTGTTTATGTTGAAATCTCCTCTAGTGTTATTTTTTTAACCCTTCTATTTTTTGCTGTAGTATATCTTTCAAGTATGAATTATTGTCTTCATCACTCATTCATAAAGCTATCACACAATTCTTCATTTAACTGTTTTTGTTTTACCAAGAACACTGACAAATTTCCAGGTTTACAAATTGTATTCTTGTGAGGATGTATTCACATAAAGATAGCATCTGCAAAAGCTTACTACGGGGTTTTGACTGTTCGAGTTAAGACTGTTTTAATTACACTTCATCTTTACCCCCAGTTTCCACATAGCAGTACTTATGTGACAAAGAGCCATGCAAAGCTGTCTGTTCAGGAGTGAATTTCACCTTTGGGGATTAATTATAAAGAGGTTTTGGTGATGAACAATTTTGCAATATTTCAATAAGATAGTTAAATCTCCCCAATGTGTGTTCAAAAAAATTTATTCAAAATAGCAGATTTTGATGGGGTTGTGGTATGAAACCGTAAGTAAGCATTTGTGACTATTTTAATTTTTCTTTACCCCAAAATTAATATGAGATGAAACATACAGAACGAAAAGCAGTAGTAATTCCTGTAGCTTCAAACAAAATTGTACTGGACTTTGCCTCCAGAATAATTTCTAAGTAACTGACTCTCTGATCCCATAAAAATTAGCTAGGACAGGCAGCTAAAATGCACTAAATCAAAGCTACCCCTCACTGCTCTAGCTTCTGCCCTTGATCAGCCTTGGAGTTTTGATCCAACCCTTGTTCAGAAAAGTGGGATCGCTTCTATAAAATCAAATACAAATCCATGTAAGACTTGGCTGGAAAGTAATTTTCATAGAGGAGGTAAACCAGTACAGCTAATGTAAATGTAACACCCCTGATGGTTTGATGAAGCAGGATCCTTGGGTTGCCTGATTCAGTTTTAAGTTTGAAGAATAAGATATCTCAAAGGCAGGGAGTTGTTCAAAACCTACTCTCTACAGCATATGTGATGTCTAGGCAGTATTTTTCCAGTACCTGAAGGGGCCTACAAGAAAG
>NW_010354338.1:0-1140 GCF_000700745.2 Antrostomus carolinensis | reverse complement strand
CTCCTGAGGTCCCTTCCAACCCCACCAGTCTTGGATTTTTTCATTGTTCATTTTACTGCTCCAAAGGCTGGTGTGATGGGACCATACGAACTAGTTTAAGGCCCCGCAGATGTTATAGAGGCCATCGACCTTATAGTTGATGAACCTCCCTGCAAAACAGAGAGTTGAGACAGCAAGAAAAGTGGTAACCAAACAGAAGAACTTACACAGTGGAAGTTGGAAGCAGGGGCTGTACCTAAAGGAAAAAGGAAATAATGTGACTTGGAACAATTCAGGTGCTCCACAAGCAAGGAAGGCCTGTTAGCTCAGTCATCTGTCCTCCTTGCATTTCATTTTACCTTGAATTTTACCTGTTAGTCGGGGTTTTTATATATTTTTTTCTCAATCCTTTCTCAGCCGCCTTCACCAGAGGCAACTCCAGCTGTGACTTGACAGCTGCTACTGTCTTCTCCACCTTGTGCTGACAAAAATCCCAGTTGATTCTAGGGCTTAAGGCACAGTTCTGTCTATTTTCTGTATTTCTTCCTACTATAAAATGATACATATGAATATTAATAATGCTCTTTCTAAATTTGGAAGCCTCCAGGTCTATTGCAGTTATGTTTTGTTTAAACCCCAGTCTCTGGCAGGTGTACCCTGGCAGTGAACACAGCTCAGAAGCGTGTCCCAGAGCATGGCCAGTGCTTTAGGATGAGGTGCAGTGGACAGTACTCAAGTTTGGAACCAAATCCTTAAACTCTGAAGGAAGCTTGAACATAAGTGAAAGCGTTGAATACAATCTTCTCTCTTCATATCCTGTGAAAGAATTCCTTCTGACTTGGAATAAGAGACTCTGGTGCCAGGGGTATGATGTGCTGCAGGTCCTTCTCGTGCTGAATGTTGTCAACCAGCGACAGCTCCTCCTGCACAGACCTCATGTGGTTACAAATTTACTGAGCTTATTTCTTGCTTCTGAGCCACAGGCTCCCCTTCTGCTGTCCAGAAGGCAAAATGCTGCTCTTGTCAGAGGCAGCACCAGACCCACAGCCTCTATCTCTCTCTTTCCCCCAAAAGTAAAAAAAAAAAAAACCCAAAGATAGACTTTATCCTTTTTTGCCTGCTCCTTCCTTTGCATTTCTCACGCCTCCACACTGAGCCTTG
>NW_010354337.1:0-1137 GCF_000700745.2 Antrostomus carolinensis | reverse complement strand
AGGAAGCATCATGAGATACATCCTACACACATATAGATGGGCATGGAGGGAGGGAGGACTAAGAAACATCGCTGTGGTTTTATGTTGGAATTCTGTGACTACAAGCTTAGGTCAGACACAGGTACCAACCATTTGGACCAGCTTTAATTGGGACCCACCAGCTGAAGGTCTGACAGAAAGGACAAGGCTGAAATGCTGCATGGAAAGGGAGCTCATCAAGGAATCTGAATCCTCTGAGCTCACAGAGGAAAGGAGGTAGTTCAAGGTTAAATTAGTGTGAAGAAAAGTAGTCACTGTGAAAGGAAACAGCTATCTTGCCTGAGCACAGAAGGTGCACTTGTTAAAGTGCCTTTAATGAATTTAATAAACCACTGCAAACCCTGTTGGAGAAAATGACTTCTCCTGGGGTGGTTACTGGCCTATGTCAACTTAGCACGGGTCGATTTGTTACTGGCTTGCAGAGCTGTTGGGGATATCAGCACTAAATGTGTTTACTTTATTTTTACATTTAGTAAGAAAAGAATGAAAGGGACTGTGCTTTTAAAAAGTAAAAGTGTTCAACAGTCTCTTTTGTAAGAGCAAAGTCCACCTTCAAGTCCTTGTAATGTTTAAATATTTAAAATATGAAGTCACTCACTGCTGCCTTTACCACCCACCTACTAAGGTCTGTTTCTCTTCCAATCTTACCCTTAAATTGTATAGACATTACATTACATTATACAGCTCCACCCTGCAGCCATTTCCTGCCCAGCTCCTTAGTCCTTGGTATTTTCTGATTATTTTTTTGCTCTTGTCTCCTCCTCTGTTTTTCCAACAGCTCCAATTTTTTTTTCCTCTCCATAGTTCCTAGATTGCTTCTGCTGGCTTGCTCTGCTCTGCCCAAATCTAACCCTGCCCTCATTTTTACTGCGTGGGATAAGTGCTGATCTCTTTCAGCCTGCAAAGCAATGCAGGGCATCTTTTTATAGCTCTGCCAAAGATGAGAAGGAGGTGAACTTTCTTGAGAATATAAGAACTGGTTTAGAACAAGGGTCCCTCTGACCCAATGTGCTGTTTCCAACAACGTTTTGGGTGCTAAGTAAGAAAAAGACTGACATTTATGATGTTCCTTTCTCCTGTACCATCTCAGTCTCCACC
>NW_010354336.1:0-1136 GCF_000700745.2 Antrostomus carolinensis | reverse complement strand
CCATGGGGCTTTTCTTGCATTGTCACTGTGCTTCTTCAGCAAATTTGCTGGTGTGCTGAATTTAGAAAAGTCATCTTTAAAAAGAGGGAGATGGGATTTCAGTATAGGTGGTACCACCTAATGCTGAAGTTGCTTAATACTTCTTATTAAAAGGCTGTTTTCAGTTACTTATAACTTTGTCACACTAACCATCTGGCCTGCAATTCCCCATGCTGGGTGTCTGCCTCGAGCTAAATTTGTTTTGTTCATTTGTTTTTGCATTTCTGCTTAAGTGGTGCGGCTGTTTCTGAGAACAAGGGGAAGAAAAATGCATTGTTTCTCTCATGGTGAAACAGTCTTACTGGTCTGTGACTCCCATGCCTCAGAGCAGGCACTCAAGTACAGGGCTGCCCTCATATCAAGGGTGTGCTCTTGACAGCCTTGTTACAATCTACCCCTGTTTGGACATCTTACAAGCCTCAGAAAAGCCAACATTTGCATTTTGTGTGCAGAAGGGTCAAGACAAGCACTTGTTTTCCCTGAAGGTTTCCTGGATATCTCTCCTGGGTTTATGCCCCATCTCTTCCAGCTCTTCTGTGCTACCATGCAGGAGATGTAGGTGCACACACATGTCCCTGCATGGGGATGTGAGTATTGAGCAGGTTTGCCTCTGCCACAGCTCCTGTTGAGGTCTCTGGCTGTGAGAGGACAGTACCCACTCTGCCTTCAAAGGCAGAGGTAAGTGGAGACACAAACTGGAAGGAGTTGGGGTGTAGGAATGAAAAAAAACCATGAGGCACCAGCCAGAGCTGATAGGAGATGGGGTATGAGTGAGAGAAGGAGCAAGGTAGAGGCAGGGAGTACCATGGTACGTGGGAGTACCTCACTCAGGGTCTAAGTGGTAGAGCAGGAGCATTAAAACCATAGAAAGTTCTTTGTGGGAGAGTCTGTACCTGTACATCTCAATGTCCTTTGGCAGCCCAGGCTGCAACACCAAGCCCAGTGTGCTCCAGTCCCTGCAGTCTGTGGGGCTGATGGGCTGCTGCCCTCCTGTCACCTCAGGTGGCAGAGGGCTGCAGATCTCCAGCTCTCTATTCCCTGGTGACCTGTGCCAGAGTCAGCTGATCTCCACACAGAATCACAGAATGGTAGGGGTT
>NW_010354335.1:0-1125 GCF_000700745.2 Antrostomus carolinensis | reverse complement strand
CAAAGCAAAGCAAACTGAAATACCCTTTGTCTATGGACAGGCAAAGGAAAGATGAATGATTAGAAGGGAAAGACACCCACAGAGAATGCAAATAAAGTGTAGAGAGTGGAGCTCAGTGCTATCTGCCTCATTAGTCACATTGCCTCATTACCCTGATGAGCATTGCTCTGTGGGCAATGGAGATGGGATATTCGTGCAGCTTTGTGCCAGCCATGGCAGCTTTGTGTTCTCTCACTGCCCAGAAGGGGAAACTGATGCACAGAAAGAGAGAAGAAATGAGCCTGCCGCAGAGCAGAAAGTGGTCATTAATTCTGTGTGCTTCAGACTCGTCATCTCTAACTGAAGGGGCAACCGACCACTGGACTGCACTAGTAAACCTCAAGACACAGAATGCATTTTGGCAGCAGAAATCTATCCGTATATGGGGACAGAGGAAGGGAGCACCTTTTCCGCTGTACACCCATGGACCTGGACAACAGACCAGAGCAAACAGGGAAGGACACATCATCAAAGCAAGAGCAGTGCATACAACCCCTTTGTGATTCAACCACTCCTTGTGATGACTTAATCTGTTTTGCCTTTCTGCTATAACTTAGCTCATACGCTATGCCTTTCTGTCAGTGGGTTTTCTAACATGAACATGAAAGTGAAAGCTGTGGAACTGGGAGTGACAACTTATTTCAATTTTCAAGCACAATAAAGAAGCTCTTAACGTTTTCAGGCATTCAAAGGTCTGATGTATTTAAAAGGAATCTTTCTGAGTTTGACTGTTTCCATTAACAGAAAAATTAAAGAATGCTATGTTATTTGAAGCTCCAGGTTTTGAGAAACACCTCAATATAACCTGTGCATAACAGAATAGAAAATGACATTTAAAATTCCCTGCCACTTGCAATAACACACATTCATGCTATTTTTCTTAACTTATTAGACCCTTGGAGCTGAAGTAGAATCTACCTAATTCTGCTCTTGATCCCTTATGAAAGTTTTAGACTATTGTTTTGCTCATTAGCTGTTAATTAAAGCTAATAAAACTCCCAGTAGTCATTGCTTTACTGTAAATTCCTGTTCCATTCCCTAATGCAGAATATCTCTCAGAAACAACTCTCATTTATTTAGTGGCTC
>NW_010354334.1:0-1138 GCF_000700745.2 Antrostomus carolinensis | reverse complement strand
TCTCTTTTCTGCCAGGAGATGAATTCCCTGCGCGGGCAGGTGGGTGGAGAGATCAGCGTGGAGATGGATGCTGCCCCTGGAATCGACCTCACCAAGATCCTGGCTGAGATGAGGGAGCAGTACGAGAGCCTGGCGGACAAGAACCGCAGGGACGCCGAGCAGTGGTTCTTCAGCAAGGTGAGGGGCTGCCGGCAGCGCAGCGGGGCGGGCGGGACCCGCGGCTGTGCCCGTCGCCGCTGCTGGAACGGCTTTGCCGGCTTGGCCTCGTTGCAGACGGAAGAGCTGAACCGGGAGGTGGCCATCAACACCGAGCAGCTTCAGAGCGGCAAGACGGAGATCACAGAGCTACGACGCACCATCCAGAGCCTGGAGATCGACCTGCAGTCCCAGCTCAGCACGGTACGAGGGGCCGGCTCCCCGCGGGCTGGGGGACATGCAGGACTGTGGGCCAGGGACGCGCGGGTGCTCCCATCCCCACCCCCCTCTGTCCCCCCTGATCGTGTCCCTCTCCTCTGCACGCAGAAAGCAGCCTTGGAGGGCACCTTGGCCGACACAGAAGCCCGCTACGGCACCCAGCTGGCCCAGCTGCAGGGGCTGATCACCAGCGTGGAGGAGCAGCTGGCCGAGCTGCGGTGTGACATGGAGCGGCAGAACCAGGAGTACAGGGTCCTCCTGGACGTCAAATGCCGCCTGGAGCAGGAGATTGCCACGTACCGCCGGCTCCTGGAGGGCGAGGACGCCCAGTACGTAGAGGGGCTTCGCTGGGGAGGGTGGGTTGGGAGGAGACGGGTAATAGAGAAGGAAATAAAACATGGACAACCTGCGTTCCCTGGAGCATCCTGTGAGCCCCTTTCCTGACCCCTGACATGCAACAGGGTCTCCCTTTTTGGTCCCACTCGTCCAGAACAGCCCAGAGGTTATCACAGCCCCACAGCATCCGCAGGATCCACTGGGATCCCGTCCTGCCGGTGTCTGTGTGATCCTGGGGAAGGAGCAGGTACCACAGCTGCTTGTGAGCTGCCCCTGTGCCAGAATCCCCGTGGCACACCTACATCTTTACCATTTCCTTTCCATTTTGACACTAGGCACTTCCCAGAGGCATTTTCATCAGATACTGGCACAAGAAGAAACGGCGGGG
>NW_010354333.1:0-1141 GCF_000700745.2 Antrostomus carolinensis | reverse complement strand
ATCCCCCTCCCCACTCCAGAGCTTTTTTTAAAGCCAAAGGGAAGAGAAGGCCCTGGTCTGGCTCTCCTGCCTCCCCTCTGCTCCTGCCCTTTCATTCCCCTTTCCAGCAGCTGCACCTGGCTCTGCTTGCCAGCCTTGCTCTCTGTCCCTGCGCCTTTTCATCCTGCTCTGCCCAAAGATCTGGGCTGGGCAGCTCTGGTAGGTGAGTGAGGAGGGAACACTGCTGCTGCTGGAGCGGGTGTGTGGGTGGGTGAGCTGCAGAGCACCTTCTTGCCAAAGGAGAAGCTGGCTGC
Organism: Antrostomus carolinensis; assembly: GCF_000700745.2. Taxonomy (NCBI): domain Eukaryota; kingdom Metazoa; phylum Chordata; class Aves; order Caprimulgiformes; family Caprimulgidae; genus Antrostomus; species Antrostomus carolinensis. Next base: position 848 of record NW_010354333.1, on the reverse strand, counting down.
CTCCACTGAGGTCGATGCAGAAAGCCCCGGGGGTGACACACGGTCCTGCCACCATGGGTGGCCCTGGAGAGGGGGACACAGGGGCTCAGCAGGTCTCCCGTGTCCATCTGGAGATGATGGAATGGCATCTTGGGACTGCTTTGAGGCAGCCAGGGGTGTCTTGGGTGTGACACCTTGGGTGGTGCGCCAGCGCTGACAGAGGGGACATGGGCACCCTTATCCTCCATGGTGTCAAACCAGGGGAGCACAGCTGCATCCCCCCAGTATCAGCCCCCTCCGTCCTCCTCCCCACAGCCCCTCCACACCACTTCCAGCACCCCAAAGCTTTGGAGCTTCTGTTTCCTTGGCACTTTTCAAGGAAGGCTGCAGCTCCGCTTCCCAGCCTCTCCCTTACTTACCACCCAGCAAGGCACAGGGCAGGGGGACAGAGGGAAGGGACAGGGTGGCCACTGCCACCGTCCCGCACCCCAGGGTCCAGCACAGCCTTGCAGCCTCCCCAGGGCTGTGGGTGCTCCCTGGCTTCCTGTGGGTGAAAATGGCTCTTCCACAGGTGGAGAAAAGAAAAGACACCTTTGGCAAGTGCCTGTTCTTGGATGTACCCGGCTGTGGGGATGGGCAGAGGGGCAACCCCAGGTGCCAGGCTCTGCCCAGGGCTGTGGGACAACTGGGAGCCCTTCAGCAGGGGGGAAAGAGCCACAAAGCAGGTATTTCCCCCCAGAGATGATGAACACTCTCATGCAACTATTGACTCTGCAAAACACCATTGCCAAGTTAAGGGTGCACTGGCAGCAGCACAGGGCTGCTCAGCCCCCGCCACCCTCCCAGGGCTTTCCCCATCTCAGCACATC
>NW_010354332.1:0-1137 GCF_000700745.2 Antrostomus carolinensis | reverse complement strand
TTTGTTTGTTTGTTTCTATAGATAAATTTCAATCTTAAAAATCTTTACAAATTATATGTACAAACTAGAGAATAAAAGGACAACTTAGACAACAAAATTAAGACCTCAAGATTGGCACTTTGCAGTTAAGTAGTAATATTTAAAATCAATAACAAGAAATAATAAACCCTTATTCTCCTACCACAAAGAAAATACCTGAGGTGTTAAACAAACATCTGTAATACAGTTCAATCATGAAAATGTTAAGAAATATCATGAAATCTAACAAAGCATCAGTATCCAAAAAAAGCAGAAAAGGGGGGAAGGTACATCTTTTGAAAGGGTGGTGGTGTCAGCAGGAGGAGCAGAGCAGCCCCCAGCCCCACAGCTGGAGCTCATCCAGGACCCCACACACCACAGGCTTTGCAAACCTGAGGTTTTCCAGCCCAAACCCCAAAATACTTATTTGGAAAGAGGAGGTTCAAATAGTGCTGGAGCAGACCTAATCTGATGAGAGAGTTGCAATTACAAACAGGGGCACTGGTTTCTGTGAGGGATGGGACCTGCTAGGGAGAGATGCTATCGGACCAGCCTCCAAGATGCAGGGACACATGTGGCCAGATTATAGCCTAGAGGAGTCCCTGAGAATTTTTTAAAATCAATTTGTGTACATATGCTAAATAGTAATTGGTGTGAAATGAGGCTTCATGGGTCTTTTGTTGACTAGCATTGAATGACCTGTTAAATTTTCAGGCACTGGCTATCAGATAGCAGCTATGGAAATTGAGGCCCATCACCCTCAGCAGCTTACATGGCAAGTGCAAACGGGCATTAATTGGAATAGTCTTTCAGGCTGACGACAAGATAAAGCTTTAGCACAAGTAGTACTTGTCGCCTATGACAATAAATCATTTTGCTGTTTAACTCAGTGTAGATGGGTTCTGTCTTTTTGGACAAAAACATGAAGAAAAGTGATGCTATACTGTAATCTCTAAAGGCTAAAGTAGGAGCTAAGTTACTAAAATGTTCTAGTGATTCCAGGAGAAAATGAGTGTCACAATTCAGTTTTCCTTGGTTAACCAATACTAACAATGCCACTAAAAACACAGAACTAACAAGCTTGGATTGGACTAAATATATTATCTCAAACATTGCTCA
>NW_010354331.1:0-1132 GCF_000700745.2 Antrostomus carolinensis | reverse complement strand
CAGCTATGGAATGAAGTTAGCTCTCGATGAACTCCGTGGTGGATTACTCACATTAGAAGTCATTTAAATTTTCCTGGGTGTTTACAAGAAGGTAATCGTTATATTGATTCTTTAGTAGCCGCGCCAATCTCATGTTTTACTGCTATACAACGAGCTGTACAATCACATTCGTTTTTACATCAATCTTCTAGAGCATTGCAGAAGCAATTTGGGTTATCTCGCTCTGATGCTAGGGCTGTGGTTGCTGCTTGTCCGGACTGTGCGCGAATTGTGCCTTTGCAGCATGAAGGCACTAATCCTCGAGGCCTACAGGCCCGACAGATATGGCAAACGGATGTCACTGAGTTTTCCCCATTTGGAGTTTGTAAGTATATCCATGTAACCATTGATACTTGTTCTAAGGCCATGTGGGCCACCCCCCATAGGTCAACCAATTCTTTAGCTTGTATACAGCATTGGACTTCAGCTATTGCTGTTTTAGGCACCCCTGAAACTATTAAAACAGACAATGCCCCTGCTTATGTCAGTAATTCAGTGAGAAAGTTTTTTGATACCTGGAACATTAAACACATCACAGGGATATCACACAATTCAGGAGGTCAAGCTATTATTGAGCGCACTCATCAAGTTTTAAAACATTATTTAACTATTTTTAGAAAAGAGGAGCAGAAAAGCCCACAGATAATTGTTTCAAAAGCTTGCTACGTCTTGAATTGGTTGAATCCGAGAGCAGATCAAACCGAAGCACCTATTGTGAATCATTTTGTTTATAATCAGGCTGACCTTACAAACAGAAATATAATGGTAAAAGTTTTTGACCCCCCATCTAACAAATGGAAAGGACCGTGTACATTACTTACCTGGGGAAGGGGTTATGCATGTGTCTCTACAGATAACAAGAATCGCTGGATAACAGCCAAGTGGGTCTGCCCGTGGATAGAGGACACCGGAGTTCAACCTGGCGACCCGACCGACTCAGCAACAGCTCCAGAGGAAAGAACACAGAGCACATTGCGTGACGGACAAAAGGCTGGAGCAAATATTACAAGGGACGCAGTTTGAACATATGCTACCATGGAAAACCTTTGATGAGTTAACATTCCTGCGAGAACAGGTTGCATTATTATCCCCT
>NW_010354330.1:0-1138 GCF_000700745.2 Antrostomus carolinensis | reverse complement strand
GGTCACCAACTGGATGTCCCTCCATGTCCACCACTCTCTGGGCACAACCAGCCAATTTCCCACCCAGCAATCGAGTCATCAGCAGTTTTTTAGCCAGATGGAGGCATCAGCAGTTCTGAGCTGAGCTGAACTGTTTGGTTTCTCCTCTCTGCAGGTCCACGAGGAGCTCCAGAGCCAGCTGGACAGCCTGGAGCCTCAGCTGCTGACGGACCTGGTGTGGTCTCTCTGTGTGCTGCAGCAGGCCAGGGCTCCCTACCTGCAGCGAGTGCTGGCACCCGACTTCTACGCTCAGATCCGAGGTGAGGTGGACACCTCTGCCCGGGGGATGGGCACTGAGAACCTCAGACCTGGGGCAGGGAGTGGGGACACTGAGCTTGGTCCGTCTATATTTGAATTCAGGGGTTGTTCAGTGTTAACCAGGAGGGAGGGGATCTCACTGGGGGTGGATCTAAGATCCCACCACAGCTCTGGGCATGGTACCTGGGCCAGGGGAGCGCAGGGCAGTGACACCAGGAGAGTTGGGCTAGTGATAGCCACGGCCTCCAGCTCCACCAGCCTCCTTGCCCTGTGGATTCGTGCCTGTGTGTGACCAGGGAGAAGGAGAAGAGGACAGTGACAGTGAAGGGGATCCCCTCAAGCCATCCTGCTTGTGCTTCTCCTGCCTCCCTCTTCTCCTCCTGCCTCTCTCTCCTCCTGCCTCCCTCCCCAGGTCCTGCCCCAAGCTGAACGTTAAACGGTGCCCACCAGGGTTCAACCCCAGCTCCTCATGGAAATCTCATGTCCCAAGGCACAGCCTCCAGCCCTGCCTGTGTCCTTCCCCCAAGACCTCCACAGGAGATGGGAGGGTTTGATGTTTCCTCACCAAACAGTGACCACTGGGAAGGTGCAGCCACATCAAATTTAGTCGTTATCAGTGTGATAAAGTGACACCAGAGCCATTGAGCTCTGACAGGGTTGATCCCACTGAACAAGGGTCCTGTTTGGCTCAGCCAGCTCGTGGTGGCTTCCTGGGAGCCCCTGGCAGCTGGAGCAAGGCCAGGAGCCAATTTGGCATTTGGTGTTTTGCATCTCCATGGCAGCAGGCAGGGACCCAGCGTGGGGGGCTGGATTCAGAGAATCACAGAATGGTTTGGGTTGG
>NW_010354329.1:0-1115 GCF_000700745.2 Antrostomus carolinensis | reverse complement strand
AAAAAAAAAAAAGAAACCCTCACATCTACCATGATTAATTCATTCTTCATAATTCCAGGCTGTTTATTGCTCTTTGTTCATTTATGCACTAGCTGTTTACAGATTCTCTCTTAATATTAGCTCTGCTATTTGCTAGAGACTCAAGTCATATTTACCATATGGTAATTGCAGAGATGACATGGACAACAAACAGTGGAAGCTGAGCTGCTATGGCAATTACAGAAAGTGGCAGCAATCTCCAGGCTATCTGCTGCACTACCTTCATTTCTTCTCCCCCCCACCCTCTGCCAACTTTCCTTGGGGGCTATATATAGCCATATGTGACTCTGATCTCTATAGCATAGACAGGTAGAGATTTGTTCTTCGCTATGGCATGACTAGACAGGATTATCCACCTTTTCCCTTTCAGTCTGCATTTCAACTGCAGGTCTGCCCTCCTTGGCTGCCTGTCCCACTCTGTTCTGCCAAGGGTAGGTAATCTGAAATACCGTCTGGAGCTAGTCACCCTCAATATCCACCATCTCTCTCTCACTGTTACAACAGCACTTATTTCACCCTCTGCCCCATGCATTCTGAATGTGTCTCAGATATTTCACCGAGGGAGTCACAAAGGACCATATTTTACAGGGTAGTTAGAAGCTTAATGGAGCAGCTCTTTGACCCACTTGGACACCCTGACCCCACTGAAATCACAGATTTTCCACTGGACACCCAATATAAAATTCCTGCAGAAAACCAAGACCATGAAAGGCTGCTGCTGTCTTCTCCAAAGAAAGACATGAGACATTATTTCTTGGTTCCTGCCAAGAGCACTAGGGAGGTCCCACATCCAAAAGGCTACGCCAGGTAAATACATGTCAAGAAGATTAAAAAAATCAAGATTACCTATATGTCTGCCAACTTGGGAGTGGTGTATACAACAAAACACCTTGTCCAAAAAAGCTAAGGCTCCTCCCTTGCCTTTCTAATGTGTCTGCAATGACAGTCTCCTAACCCCCAGCAGTCAGCAAGTCTTAACTTAGATACTAGTTGAGGACCATTTGAAAACTGGATGCAGGGAACTCTGTATCAGAAGAGTTTCACGGAATCACACAGAATGTCAGGGATTGGAAGGG
>NW_010354328.1:0-1134 GCF_000700745.2 Antrostomus carolinensis | reverse complement strand
AGCAGGGTCAATCCTTAGAGGACCATGACAGTCATGAGGATTAAGAGCGAATTTCCCCTGGCCCACAGTCTCATTACATTTCTGTATGTTAGAGGAGTGTGTGTGCACAGCTTCAGTTTGAAAACCCAGGAGTTTATAAGTATGGTCAGCCTAATGAATAAGACCTGGAGTGATGACAACTCTATTCAATTCCTATTTCATCCAGGGTTTTCCTCTTTTATGCAAACCAAGACTGTCAGTCTGGTGTTGAATCCCAGCTGTCCTTATATAAAATGAGTTTAATGACATCATCATAGGCTAGAAATAAAAAAACCCCTTCAATGTTTGTTTGAGGTGCTCATATCTAATGGTGATGAAGGTTATTGAAGAACTTGGGTAAAAGAAAGTTTGTATAAGCCGTGCATTTCAATACCTCTAGGTAGTGTCTTTGCTTTGGGCAGAAGGTCTATAATCAGTTTATTTTCCAGTCAAGGCAAAATACCTCATAGATTTTTGTAGTTGCCATCTTGAGCAGGTGACTCATGGCTAAATTTTCAAACTTATGCCATGTCTGTAGAAAACGTCAGTGTTAGAAATTTAACTCTGTTCCTTCTTCCCATTCCATATAGACATATACCTGTTTTCGTTAGAAATGTCTTTTAATGTAGCACAGCTGATTGCATTTAGATGGATAAACAAAGTTTTGTCTGCCAAAAATAACCCGTGGACTTTCTTGAACAGTCATTTTCTCTTGTGCTCTGCAAAATAAAATGTTTCCATTGTTAGATCAAGTTGAGAGTTACCGCCAATTCCTACAAACCCTGCCCAACACCAAGTCTAGAGTGTCGTGTGACTGGACCTTGGCTCCACCAGAAACAAAATTTCTTGCTCCCATCAGCTTCTAGCATTTTTATGTAGAGCAATTTCTGATGTTGTAGGCCAACCCAAACAGTAAGTGAAAAGTCACAATATGTGGCCTGTTTGGGTAGAAATTAGACTGAGTGCAACCCCAGTTTATTGTCTCTTGGCCTGAAACCAACTTCTTGTTCTGAACTGTCGTCACTGATGACAGGCAGATTTATTAGTCTCCTCCAACCCCATTTGACAAGAATTAGTAACCAAACTTCAACTTTTTTCTTGATCTAAAGAATAATT
>NW_010354327.1:0-1129 GCF_000700745.2 Antrostomus carolinensis | reverse complement strand
CCAACTGTGAGATCGCAGATATTGGAGTCTGTCTGTGCCTTAGTTTGGGTTTTTATTTTTTCCTCCCCTTTAGAATCGTGCATCAGTGTAGAGCAGTGTGAGCACGTGGTATCCGAGCTCCAGGACAGCATGCGCAAAGCCATTCATCTTTACCGCATGGTGAGTGACCTCGGACGTGGGCACTGTCACAGCAGGTTGGCTTTACAGCCCGCAAACATCGAACGTATGTGCTTGCTGGCTCAAGGTGTTCTCTTGACTGGGTGTTCAGTGACACAAGCTGCCTAGTTGTCCACTGGACTGCACCTTAAGCTTGAACTAGGGAGGCAGGAACTCCTGATTTCCAACTTTTAGATTTTCCAGTGGCTTGCTATGGTACTCTGAGCAAATCAATTAACTTTTCAGTCTGTTTAGCCTATCTGTAAACTGAAGATAACAGCATGCTCTTTTTCAAAGGGGTATTAGGGGATTAGTTAATATTTATACAGTGCTTCAGAGATATGAAATATTATAGGAGCTTTCAGTTTTATTATCCCCATCTGTTCTCTGTCTTTGATGCCTGGGAAAAGGATTAGCAAATGTGATAGACCATGGGAATCCAGCTGTGAGAGGGAACGTGCAGCCACTCGCCTGCTCCTCTCATTGCCAGACCAGAGTTACATGCAGAGCTCTTAGTTTCTTTGCTTAGCACTGATCTGCCAAGTCTCCTCTAAGGAGCGTGAAACTTCCACAGTGATCTTCTGCCATGTGGTCCTCTGCAGCTTTGGCCTTGGTGTTGCATTAGCTCTCTGACCTTGCTCTGTTCCTGTGACCGGTTGCATCTGGCAGACAGGAAGAAAAGGAGACTGTGGCCCTGTGCTGCAGCTGGGAAACACAGCACCTCCTTAGGCCCGGTATAAGGGGAGCACTACCCAAAAATGTGATTCCCATCTCTATCCCATTGGAGTAATGCCTCTGGATTTTGTGTGACCAGCAGTATTGGATGCATGCCCTGCTATAGGACTAAATTGGCAGTCTTGAGTGTTGAAGAAAAGGACGCTTGAGTTGTCTCCAAATCTTCATGACTTCCCTAAAGGGCTGAAACTGCTTATTTGGTGCTCTACTTAAAGCCCAATGCATTCTTTTTTTTTTT
>NW_010354326.1:0-1126 GCF_000700745.2 Antrostomus carolinensis | reverse complement strand
TTTTTTTTTTCCAGTGTTGAGAATACAAGAGATTGAATTAACATTTGCTGGGGGTCAGATTTCTTATGGTGGTGGGATGAGAAGAATGAGAGCTTTCCACTGCCTTGGAGAAGGGCCTAATTTTCTGAACGGAGTCAAACTGAGTGATCTCTAGAGAAATAATTTTTCATGTGATGTGCCTGCACTGCTATCTTCAGCTTTGGAAGATTCTGTCTCCCTTCTGCCTTTTCAAATTCTCTGTAGATTTTATGTGAAACTTAGAACTGAGTTGCAAAATATAGATCGTGACTATTTGAATTTCTGTAGTGATAATTGGCAAAATCAAACACAAAGGAAACGTACAAAAAGAAACTTTTTGGTTTAGATCAGTTGCAGTTGACTAGTTTTTCATAGTTTGTAGGCAACAAATGTAGATACAAATATGTATGCACAAAACTGACTTGTAAAGACAGCATCCACTCTGAAATGTAACCTGAAGCATGTCAGACTGGGAAGTTTGTTTTATTACCCCAAGACAGCATCAAGAATAGCACTATGAAAGAAAGCAAGTTACTTGCATAAACAGTAAATGTAATTTGGATGTAAGTACCATCTCTTAAGACTGATGCTATTGATTTTAAAAGTCTCACTTTAAAGTTTTGATTATGCTTTAAAAGACACAATTAGCAAAGTTTTCTTCTTTCATTACATGCTGCAATAGGTAACTGTATAAGCGATTTCTTTTGAATAGCGTTTTCCTTTCAAACCAAAATTATACGCTAAGGGAAGGAAGATGCAGCTGTGAAAGCTTGCCATTAGCATGGAAATTCTTGGTAGTTAAAGATATACTGAAAGCTGATTTCTACCTGACATTCTTTTCAGAACTTATCACCTATCAAGAGCTGCTAAATTTACTGAATTAATGATTATGCATTTTCTTATATCCCACTCTCTTCTACATCAGGAAAGACTCTGATGAGGCAGATTTGGTGCTGGCCAAAGAAGCTAACGTGAAGTGTCCTCAGATCGTAATCGCCTTTTATGAAGAACGACTAACTTGGCATTCATGCCCAGAAGATGAAGCACAATAATTGTTTGCATTGCTTTTTTTATATATATAAATATTAAAACCTGAAATTTGATTTAT
>NW_010354325.1:0-1135 GCF_000700745.2 Antrostomus carolinensis | reverse complement strand
AAAAAAAATATGTTTCTTATTTTACAGTTTGACAACAACAGTGCATCTGAGTAGCCATCACTATGTGCTACCAGGAGTGTCACTGCTAGTGCTGTGCCAACTTCCAGTGGCCTCTGATGGCACTTGACACGCTATTCCAAGCCTGATGAAGCTTTCAGACAGACACACTCACCTGCAAGAGGCTTGTCAAAGGGTGACTTGTCTTGCTCAAGAGAAGACTCAGATGCCACCAGCTCTTCAGATGCAGCAACCTTGGTGTCAGCTGCAGAGACAGACTTTGGTTCTGCAGAGGCAAACTCAGAATCCATGGTGGGAAGAGGCTTAGCTTCTGCTACAGGAGCAAACTCAGAATCCATTACATGATGATGGTTGACTTCTGCTGCAGCGGCAAACTCTGCATCTGCTGCTGGTGCAAAATCAGAATCCAGAGCATGATGAGACTTAATATCTGCTGCCGGGGCAAACGCCAAATCCATAGCATGGTGAGATTGAATATCTGCTGCTGGGGCAAACTCAGAATCCAGAGCATGATGAGATTCCACATCTGCTGCTGGGGCAAATGCCAAATCCATTGCATGGTGAGACTCTGCATCTGCTGCTGGGGTAAAGCCTGAAACTTCTGCTGGGGCAAACTCTAAATCTGTAGCATAATAGGAGGCAGCATCTGCTGCTGGGGTGAAGCCGGTACCTGCCGCTGGGTTGGATGTGTCAGTGACGGCGTTAGGAGGCTTCGCTTCTGGTGCAGGAGCAAACCCAACATCTGTAGCCTGAAGAGAGTTGGCTTCTGCTGTAGGAGCAAATCCAGCATCCAGAGTTTGAGGAGGTTTGGTGTCTCCTGCAAGAACGGACCCAGCTTTTTCTGCAGAAACAGACATGACATCCGAGGTGGGAACACACGCTGCACCTGCTACAGAAACACAGATCACAGAAATCAACCAAGAAATACCAACCGTAAATACCTGACACTCTGGATTTACAACTAGAAAGGACGGGGCTTTCAGTCCTTCCTTCTTGTCCTGCAGAGTCACTTAATCCCTCCCCCTTTGCCAGTGCACTCAGGTGGTACCAGTCTTTATGATATACCTCAGGGGTTGGTATTGGGAATGGCGCTGTTCAACATCTTTGTCAGTGACAT
>NW_010354324.1:0-1135 GCF_000700745.2 Antrostomus carolinensis | reverse complement strand
CGGAGCATGTCAGTTCCAGGGCAGGGACTGCCCTTCCCAGTGACACAGCCCAGCTCCTCTCCCCTGCTCCCCTCCCACGCAGAGGCTGCATGTTCCTATGGGCTGGGTGGGACAAATACTGCTGCTTTCTTCCTCGTTGTATTTCACTTCAGACTTCAGTTTGGTACGTTTAGGGTGTAAAGCGAGGGGTTCATATGTGGCATGAGGCATCTTCCTTCTGCTTTGTCTTTTTTCTGATGCCCCCTTCTTCCCTCCTTGCCCTGCTTTCCCCTTCACTTTTCGAGACAAGCAGATACTGCCACTGATCTTCCCAGAGCAGGCCCAGCTCACAGGACTGTGGAGAACAGCGTGAAATTACAACCCTGCAAATAAATAAAAACCATTAAGAGGCATTTTTTTTTTAAAAGTATAATAGTTTATAGGGGATACAGTCAGGGAAGGAAAGCAGTGTTGGCAATGACAAATCTATTACTACAGCTGTTAGCATTAGGGAAAACAAACAGCCCATTTCCATTTAGTTATATCAATGAAGCCAGAGAAGGGAGAAAATCCCCTCCCAGCTATCTGCTCATTCCTCTCCTGTGCCAGTTTATTTTCTGCCGCTTTATCCAAAGGCATGATGAGAAGCAGCCACATGCTGCAGTCATCTCTCCTGTGGTACACTGGGGTCTGTGTTCCCACAGGGACAACAGGGCCGGCAAGTCATCCTCACACTGGCTGAACTAACAAGCGCCACGAAAATTAAAGCTCCAGAAGGACATAGCACAAAGCGCTACTTGTTCATTTCTTCAAGTCACTTTTAACTCCTTTGATGTTGCTGAGCCACTGATTCCTTCGTTTACCCCCACTATTAATTGGCAAGAACTTCATTAAAATGAGTGGGTGAAACCAAGGAGCCTTTAGTCATGGATTTCAGCCGTGTTAGACATTTTGCAACCGTGAAATCAGGATCAGGCACCCAATCTATTCCATTTTAACAGAAGAGGATAGTTCAGGATTATTAGTAACAATATTTATACTGAAACATACATTGTCAGAGCCCCCAGAAGGGTTTGTCACTGACAAACTTGTACCCAGCCATGCTAGGAGCACCACAAAGACACAGCTAGTTCTAGACCTGTGAAAAGGGAAGAAA
>NW_010354323.1:0-1135 GCF_000700745.2 Antrostomus carolinensis | reverse complement strand
TCGATGCACTCGAGGAACCTCCTGGATTGTATTCTTCTGAGAAAAATATCATAATATATAATGTGATTTCTTGATAATGATGAAAACTTACCTCATCTAGTTCTCCTCTCAGGTTCAAAAGCTAACTCATAGGAAGGACTGAATGCTGCTGAATCAGCCCCCTCCTTCCCCCCACATCAGGGGACTGGCAGTATTCGCACTGCCAGAGCCCTCAGGCTACACCACCTGCCAACACCCCGTGTACTTGGAGCTGCAGGGGATCCAGTAGGTCATGGTGACCGCAGAGCTCACTGTTGGGTTTGTTGTCACTTGAAGTGAGAGCCCCTTTTGTCCTGTGAAACCTGAACCCTGGCTCTGGGATGGGTTTGAATTGAAGCTTTATGCATGTTACTTAGGACAAGGTCCAAGAAAGGATTTAAACACAAAAGTAGGACTTTAATGGATTTTAGATGCTTTCAGCCAAAAGGCCTAATGCACCATCCCTATTGAGCCCTCAGGGGTTACTGACTCTCTTCAGTCTAAACCAGATTAAAGCAGATTAAATACTAGGTCTTGCCAAATAGTTCACCTAAACTGTATTGGGTGAAGCAGTCCTGGCTGAATCCCTTTCGGGGATCTGGCCAGTAATTCATTTTCTGTCTTATCTTTGAGCAGTCGGGTTGGATAGAGGAAGGAGTGTCATACTCTGTGTTTTCCAAAGACTGAATCCCATTTAATTGCCTGTAAGGTCACTAGTTAAAATCACTCTCCCCGTTGAAAGTTTCTTTGATGATTTTGTTTTCTTACGTGGGGCGTTGTCTTAAAAAACTGATGTTGGTAACGTAAGGGGTATTGTAGAATTAAGGGAGGGTTTTTTCCTCCTATGCTACGAAATGTGGCGTCTGGCTGCACTGATTACGGGAAGGCTGAAGCTCCCTTGTTTTATTTCCTCAGTCTATGAGTAAGCCTCTTGGCAAGAGCTGCGAAGTCGCCCGACACTCGAGCCTCCCGTTGGCGGGGCAGCGCGGGGGAGTAGGGCGCTGTGCGTCAGTCCGGGCGGTATTTGCACGGACTCTTTATTTCGGTCCTTTCCTTTTCCTCCCGCCAGCGCTCAGACGCGCGGCTCCCAGGTATGGGGACGCGCTGGCTCCGCTCG
>NW_010354322.1:0-1135 GCF_000700745.2 Antrostomus carolinensis | reverse complement strand
TAGTTCTGTGGCTGTGGGACTAGAGGAAATTCTTGTAGTTCTTCAAATGTTAATCTTAATCCACTTTTGCCATACATTAATTTACATCAGTCTTTACCTTTCCCCAAAATTCTCATTATTGTAATAGTAAATAGTTTAAGCATGCTATGTCCAATAAATGCACCGGCAATCTGACTGATCTCTTATGTGGGTTTTATGGGAGAGGTGGGCCAATCCCAGTGCTAATGTTATGTCATCAGTGGCAATATTATCTAAAAATGTCCTTAAGGGATGGAAGGGCACAGTGATGCTGAATGGAGCACTTTTGTATCTGCCCAGTGCCCAGAGAACCAAAATGACTGACTTTGGGGCAGTAAATCCAACCACAACGTGATTTCATAGAGATATATGCAAAATGCAGAAGATTAATGTTTGCTAAGCACCAGTACTTTGGAGAACTGTCATATATAATAAGCTGTGCTGCTGCACTAAAAGGCTTTTTCTGGAATATTTTGACTGATTGATTAGGATCCTCAGCTCAGGGACAGCCTCCTGTGCTTTCATTGCAATGCCTTGGTATTGTTCCTTTCTTCCTTGGAGTGAGGCTGTTTTCCACATTTTCCTTCCAGGAAAGGACAATGTCACCGAGCAAGATTGCTGAAATGATGGCAGCTGAAGGCCAGTCTCAGATGGCAAACCCCATGGGCCACCCTGGCTGCAGGCACTGTTGCCTTGGACAGGGAGTACTGGAAACACTGCTTTTCACCCCAAACCAGAAACAAATGGTATTGTGAAACAGCAGAGACCTCTGAAACAAAAAAAACCCCTATCTGTCACCACCCACACAGTGCTGTGAGCTGTGCCAGATCCATGCCCCCCCTCCCCCCCCAAAAAAAAAGCAGTGTTCACCCCTGAGAAGCTAAATCTGGAGAGAATTTGGCTCTTCTGTTTAGCTGGATACTTTTGAGAAAGCCTTTCTCTCCAGGGGATGTATCTGCTCTTGTTAGCTTGGGCCCTCAAGGGTAAAAGCGAGTTGTGTCTCCCCATGGGGAATGTAACTGTGTGTGGGGGTAGGAATAAGGATGGTTGTGGAAACCACAGGTAAACAACAAACAGGAGTTGGACTGTTGGACTTGATGATCTCAAAGATCTTTTC
>NW_010354321.1:0-1117 GCF_000700745.2 Antrostomus carolinensis | reverse complement strand
CCACCAAGAGCACACAGATCATGGTCGGTGTAAATCCTGCTTGAAGATTAAGTCAACTATAAGCTTTCAGCTTGACTACACTGAAAAATGGTTAATCTTGCTATGTGCAAGATTCCATATTTTCCAGTGGGGCTTAAAAGTGCAACCCATGTGCCAACATGCCTATCAGTGGGCTTAACCCCTATTTATTTCTTATGGACTCCTTAGTGATCAACTACAGAGCCCCTTGGGCCCACAGACCACAGCTTGAAAGCATACTTGTAAAGCTAGTGAGGTACATACAGGAACTGCAAGCATTTACTTCTCTAAGTGGCTCAACAGATCTCCCTTGAGAAAAAGAAGGTATGAGGATAAACACAAATCGAGTTAGTCACCATTGCCTACACCCTCACAGTAGTTGGCAAAGACTCCACCTTTTGCTGGACAGAGATAGTCTTAATCAACACCAGAAATTTATTTAAGGCATAACAGAAGATATGCCATGAATGTTACATTGGAGCAGCTTGAATTAGTTCAGAAACATAACTTAAGGCTAAACATTGACTGGTAATGTCTTACATTTTAAACGTGTAAGACAATTTGTTTGCAAAGGGGACAATTGTTCCTTTTGTACTAGTTACATACACAGCTGCACGCTTATGTTCACATGGTATTCAGGTATCAGGTTTTCACAGCTTACTCTAAAGCTATGTTGGATTGCCCACAGCGTAAGCATTCCTGATCAGCAGTTCTCACTATTATAGCACCTTTGAAATAACTAGCGTTTTCTTTAGACTCCTAGAAAGCCATTCCTTGGATCACTCCTACTCTGGGGGCAAGGTTCTCACTGCATAAGAAGTAATTTTGTTTTCTTTATCCAGCAGAACACCTCTCAAATGTGTTATTCCATAACTTCCCTACCAATTCTAGTTTTACACTTACACAGTTCATATTGGCTCTGTTTTTCAACTCAGAAAAAAATCTTAAATTCCTTTGTTCTCCTCCCCCCAAAAAACTGAAGATGATTCTAGAAGGAAATTACACAGCTATGACCCAACATGTTTACACAATCAGACAGACATCCAAAGAGTTCCCAGTGGATTTCACAGAAATCTGCATCCTGAAGACCATTTTTTTT
>NW_010354320.1:0-1118 GCF_000700745.2 Antrostomus carolinensis | reverse complement strand
GTTGTCATTCACTGAAATATGTGCCAAAGTAGAGCTTGCTTTCCCGTAAATGAGAACTTTTAATGCTGTTAACGAAGTCACGTTCTGCTAATGCATTCAATATTTTTCTTGGAGCAAGAACCACAGCTTTCTGGATTTCAGTCTACAGTTGTGGTGCCATCCTTTTTGATTTTCATAGCTGCTTCTAAGTTGTAGAGTAGCCAATAAACTTAACAGCAATGACAGCTTTGGAAAGATGGTAATACTGTATGATGGAGATGATTACCAAAGTCTTTATCACTTAAGTGCTTAGAAACAGAGAAGCACTGTAATGTCTAAATCCCACAAAAGCTGATTATTTTCCTCCTGAGCTTCAGACACAGATAGAGAAAATGCATTTGAATAGTAGGAAAGGAGCTGCAAAAACAGGATTGCTGAAAACATTGTTCTGGGCTAGATATCTTCATCCAACATCCTATTTATCAGTTCTGAACTGCTAGAGACCATTACTTAAAAAAATAAAATCACTCGGTGCACTGAGTCTTTAATTATTATAGTAAATTATATGGTGCAGACTTTTAATCTCTAGTTATCTTTACATACACTGTGAAGCTGTGTGAGAATATAGAACGTATATATATATGAGATAGTAATCAAAGAGCAAACAGCAGAGCAATACCAAGACAAGACTTTGTTCAGAGAGAATAGAAAAACCACAACTTTTTCAGAAGGAGCTGTGTGGCAGGTTCATCATCCATTCACATGGATGATGTAGACAAGTTATTTCTGAATAGACTATTTAATGCTGGATAAATGCTGGATTAACAGTTGATCCCTCTAGGACATAAATCTGTGATTCCAGGAATAGGATGTCTTTTTAACTAAAGTTGCTGCTTCAGTCATTAAACTAGCTTTTCCTGCTGTGAGGGATTCAAGGCAAGAGCAGCAAAACATTCACTTCTTTTTAAGTACTGGATCCCCTCTCCTACGTCTTCCATACCATGGAACTCAAACAAGGAATGCAAAGGTTGCCCTCTGAGCTGTTCTAAGGCAAGCTTTGACACTTAAGAGAAACAATCCAGGAGAGTACATATCAGTGTAAAATAATCAAAGCTGAAAAACAAAAGCCCAAAGCTGAA
>NW_010354319.1:0-1134 GCF_000700745.2 Antrostomus carolinensis | reverse complement strand
TTCCCCTTCCCCTTCCTTCCTCCCTCCCTCTCTGTCTGCTTCTCTCTCTTCTTTCCTCTCTTCTTCCCACCTTCCTACCTACTTCCCTCCCACTCTCCTTCCCTCTTTCCTGTATATTGGGCAGATACTCACCCATTTTTGTTTGTAGAGGTTTACTCTAGGCAAACACGAACTGTAGTATTACATGTCTTTGCTGCTAAATATAAAGGAACTGAGTCTCTACTACAATCATGTCTATATTGTCTTTAGGGAGGGACCCTGCTGTAAACTCTACTGAACTGTGACTTGACAGTGTCTTGTGGAGAGCTAGTTAGGGTAATCCAAAATAGGCTGAGAGAGCAAGTTATCAAGTAACCACTATGAATTAACTGGGAATTTGATGCTTGTTCTTGCTTCCTGACCTTGTTTTACCTACAGATCGATGTACCCTATACTACACTAAATTAAATATCAAAGCTATTTCAAGTATCTGTAATAATGTGCATTGTTTACTCTTGTTTAACCAAAACACCTATTAATATCTAGTACCATTTCTCCAAATAGAATGAAGTCTTGAAATGATTGAACAATTTAAGATGATTGCATAATAAATATGAGACTATATCTTAGATGACATGTGATGTGGTCTCTGTTTTTGTCCCTTCATTGTGTAAATTGAGGATTAAGTCAGCCTTCGGGAAGGAGAGGAATGGTGCATGTGCAGAGTTAAGTCTGATATCTGAGATACACCATCTTGAGGGATAACCCTGGAATGAGCAGACTAGTTCTCTGGTTTAGATGGTGACATAGAGCCCTCTGCAATCACTGGACATATGTTTAGAAAATCAGTTTATGCTTTTATACCAGATGTTACATATATTTTGCACACTATTCAACTTTTTTAAATTCAGAAAACACAACAAGCTGGAGCATAGAACTTTTGAAAACTTTGTGCTGCAGAATGTAAGTAAAATATAAATAATATGCTGTAAACTCTATTTTCTTTTTCAAGAATATGTGCTTAGCCCATTTTTTTAGTTTCATGAGGTAGGGTGAATGCAATTTGGAGGCAGACTAAAAATGGCTAGTAAGATTTAAATGAAAAGTTCATAAATTGAAAGAAACCGTTCATGCAAATACGGATCCAGGATTTTA
>NW_010354318.1:0-1122 GCF_000700745.2 Antrostomus carolinensis | reverse complement strand
CAGATTTGCAGAAACCATACAAAATGATTTTGTTAAATATCTCATTAGTAGGCCAGATGTGGCTCATTTTTGAAATCTCCTTAAAACTCAAGTTAATACAGAAAATCTAAGATGTGCAGCATTCCTAATTTGACAGCAATCCAATCAGTCACTTAACAGCCCTTTTACCTGTAAATTTTGGAGGTTTCTTCCATCTTCTGGCAAATAGGTCAACATCCCATTTACTGTAGTATTTTCAAGGAAGCTAAATACAGTATAACTTGCAAAAATGCAACAGGTATGTGTGTGGTTTTGAGCAGCCTTTCCAACAGAATTCATGGAAGTTCTCTTTCAAAAAGCATTTTCTCTCGAATTATACTTTCAGGGTCTTTTTCATTTCACTAACACACACCTAATTACCATTTACTGGCAGTGCACTCCACATTTCTGTCAGAAGGACTCAATTTTAAAAAAAAACCCATGGTTTTGTGCTTTAAAAATCGTCTTTTGATTGCCATATCTTTATGTTTTGCCTTCAACAGATTTCTAGCTACTTTGTTGAAGGAGAAAAAAAGCTGTCTCTGCAAAAATGATGAGCTGAGTAAAAATGACTTTTTACTTCGGCGATGCGTTAAGAGCAATTTACACTGTGCCTTGATGTTCTTCCCACTCCTTTGGGACTTGTTGGGAATCTTTTGTGATAGTTTCATTTGAATGGGGACTAGGAACTTGGGTTTGAGGGAAGGAACAGAAAATAAATCAGTTATGATAGAGGCTATATTGCAGTCTGGGGTTTGAAATCGCCATTGCCTATGCTTGGAGTGCCATGGAAGGCTGCTTGCAGATTGGATCCCAAGCGTATGGATGATGCTGATTATAATTCTATCAGCCACACTTACTTAACATCTTTCTTCAGTCTTCTTTGACACCTGCAGGCGCAAAGTGCTCTATGTCATTATCTCCAGTGCAGCAGGCTTAAAGGCAGCAGGAACTCTTATGACCCAGCCTGACCTCCTGAGTAACTCAAGCTGTAGGGTTGAGTTACTGGTGCATCTGGTGATTTCTCAGTCTAGTACAGCAGCAGTATTTTAAAGACTGTGATAGTTTAAGTGAGCTGGCAGCTGAACAAGACACAGCCACTTG
>NW_010354317.1:0-1127 GCF_000700745.2 Antrostomus carolinensis | reverse complement strand
GCACTGCTTTAGAAATTCACTGCTTTGGATTGATGAAAAAAAAAGGTTTATTATTAATGTCCTCTATAGATTCTTGCCTGAGAATATATTGTATTTCTCTTTTCCCCACATACGCTCATTACCAAGCTGCACAGCTGAAGAAGTTGAGGAATATGGAGTGCAACTTCCTCAGTGACCATGGTTTAGAGCTGCTTATACAAGTGATGGCATGAATGTAAGAATTGTTAGACTGATATAACAAAAAATAAAGTAAGTTAACAACATTAATTGTCTACAAGTTTGTTCTGTAAAACAGACAAATTGGATGATTATCAACCATCTTGAAAGAACAGAATTTACTTTATTGAATTTATTAATTATAAAATAGGTTCTTTTGAATGCACTGAGAAAAATGCCAGCGTATTTAATGAAGTCAAATTAACATGCTAAATCAACAAAAGTAAAATGCAAATCTTAATTAGCTGATCATCATGATGGGTTTTGAACTGTATTTTACTTAACCATTATATCTTATAAAGAACTACAATGACAGACAGAAAACAGCAGAGATCATCTGTTGAATTATAAACACATAAAGGAAATATTTCCAGTAGGTCAAGTTTGACAACTCTACTTAAATATATCTGTCAGGTTTAAGTAAATCACTGGTATCAGTAAGCTGTAGTGGTCATGAATTCAACTACAGTATTAGTAAGAAGGAAATTTGGAGAATGATAATTTTGAAAACATAGACATTATTAATGGGTGTTACAACTTACTTCAGGGTTCTTTTGGATAAAATTCTTCACTGGATTTAGAATAGATACATTTGAAGACTCCAAACTGAATTCTACAATTTTCTTTTCTCCTTGCCTTCCCTTTCCTTCTTTTCCTTAGTTTTGCAGCAGTGAGAGGATCATTCTCTGACTCCAGTGTAGTGGACCACTAAGGGTAGTGATGTAGAAAGCCGTAACAGAAATATAAAGGTTTGAAAGGATGGAGAATAAATTGGAACACACAGTGTGAAAAGGACAAAAATAAGTTCCTTAAGAAGAACTGTAAGAATGGCACATGTGAACTGCACCTAGATCAAGTTTATCAGGATCCCTGCACAAGTACATGCAGCACCTCTGGACACTCAGGTCAGG
>NW_010354316.1:0-1127 GCF_000700745.2 Antrostomus carolinensis | reverse complement strand
TTTTTCTCATTCTACCTTTTGTTTTGCCAACTATAATATAAAATAATTCAAACAACTCCATGGGGTTTGGCTTATTCCTGCACCTGTGGGTGGGTGCTTAGCAACATTAATACTCATTTTTAATCTCTTGCTATATATGTTGAATCATTAATGTCACATTTCCAAACACACAGTTGCCAATGTTTGGGGTTTTTTTCAAGTGTTTCTGAAAAGCTCTTTCACTGCTTTCTTTGGCTACAGAAGCCTAATTTCCTTAGTCTATCTCAACAAAAGATGGCAATATGAAATCAACATCTGTCAGTATTAGTGTCTAGATCAAATTGTTTGAACATGAAAAAAGCAAATAACTGTCTCGAAACCTTCAGTCTTCTTTTTCTTTTAAGCAAACTTATTAGTTATTTAATAATGATCCTTTTCTACTGCATTCAGTGTTCTGAGGTTTCCTGCATTTTCTTCAGCTACAAGTGCCGAAAACAATGTTGCCTGGGTACTGCACTCCATTGCTGCATTCTGCAGGGCTGGCAAGGGACAGTGGACATTAAAAAATTTAGATCACTTTATTATTTTCATTCAGCTACTGATATTTGGTGTGGATCTTCTAAGAGACATAGCATAGCGCCTCTGTAGCTCTAGAGAATCTTTACATAGATTAAATAAATTCAGACGGGATAGTTAAATCATTGATATGTGGTTATAGCAGCAGTAATTATAAAAGTAAAATTAACCTTATATAAAAATTTATGGATCCAGTATAACTTCTTCTTCTAATTAACTGAAATATTCAGCAAGAATATAAACAGCCTTTAAGGCAGGAGTAAGGATACACCGATTAACATAGTAAACAATCTTGCTCATCAGTTAATAACCAAAACAACAAAAACCATCGATATTTAGTGCTCTGCTGGCAGACAGTCAAGCCCCAAATAAGCAATTGTTGTGTTAAAATCTAAATAAGATTGAGGATACACTGAGTCGTAGATGGAGATTGCTGCAAACAGACTATGTTTACAACACAGGAAACTGAGAAGTCACACAATCTTCAGATATAAAATTCAAGATCTTGCATACTTATATTTCATAATAATATTTTTGTTGGGGGAAGGTGCCTTGTTTTCAGTTTCATTGTT
>NW_010354315.1:0-1133 GCF_000700745.2 Antrostomus carolinensis | reverse complement strand
AGCAAGAAGTTTTAATTGCTTTGTAATCAACACCCAGATGAAAAGGAGGGAAAAAAGTATAAGGAAAAAGCTGGCTTTTAAACACATAGAAAAATTGTCTCTGGGAGAAGTTATATTTTCAGATTTTGATCTTAAGGAAAGTGAGATTAGAAAGAGTATTCAGAGCTAAGAGCAAAATTAGAGTAGCCTTATTAACTCAGAAAATTACACTGGTATAGATCTGATGATACAACTCAGACTTAATGCAAATCTTCTCATCTGTGCAACTAGAACACAAAACAAAAACTAAAATATATAGTAGTTATGTCTGGTACTTTCTTGCCTTTGACCTGCTGTAATCCTTTCCCTTAGCATAAAAAAAGGCATGAATGTTGCTAATTGCTATAAAAGTGCTGTCACAACTGAAAGTTTTTCACGCCCATTCTCTATGGAGATTTATATAGAACTTGAAACAACAGTGACTTCAGCCAAAAAAAGTCTGTCATCTTTAAATTAATACTGTACTGTTCACAACTTTAACTGTAAGATGAAAATTACAGTTGCTTCACTGCTAGTAGTAAATTCATTGAATCTCAAGAACATCTTCCTGAAGTGGAAGAAATTTACATGCTTGTTGCATATACGTGTGCCTTTTAGTGTTGTGGAAACTGAGGTTAAATAACCCTTAGGTGTATTTTCCTTGCTATACTTTTCAGAAGGTTGGGGGAAAGTGTGATGTTCCCAGCAAAGAGTATACACCTCAAGGAAAGGCAAATGCCACTGATGCACTGACAGTGAATGTGGACTCCTGAAACTCAAGAAATTAAAGGGTAGGGGAAAGTCTAGATGAAGGG
Source organism: Antrostomus carolinensis (assembly GCF_000700745.2). Classification (NCBI taxonomy): domain Eukaryota; kingdom Metazoa; phylum Chordata; class Aves; order Caprimulgiformes; family Caprimulgidae; genus Antrostomus; species Antrostomus carolinensis. Next base: position 300 of record NW_010354315.1, on the reverse strand, counting down.
TAAGTAATAATTCTTCTCTTCACAGTCTGCTCCTGATCTTTTATCTACACCAAGGATAAATAATTTTGGCATTAAAGATGTATCTTTCTCTTTTCTTACATGGATAAGAATCTTAGCTGAAAGAAAAGCATAACCAGCTTCATCAGATAGACACATGCTTCACTGGAGGAAGGACAGGTACCAGTTCCTTCCATAGCTAGCTGTTTATTTCTCTGAAACATAAACATTGTTCTGATAACCTGACTGCTCTCTGTTTAAGTAGAAACAGATATGGCTGCTGAAAGTGCCACACAGATGCAT
>NW_010354314.1:0-1132 GCF_000700745.2 Antrostomus carolinensis | reverse complement strand
GAGAAATGGTGACTCCAGAACCAGTAATAATGTGAGGAAAGGCTTCTTCCTATATGTCCTACATTTCTAAGTTCCACCCTGTAGTTTTTGGCTGTCTCTCTGTCCTTCCACCGTCCCCTGTCTGTGAGAAGTAAAGTGAAGTGCAAGGGCAGGTTGACTTCAGTGCCATTTCAAATAAGGGGAACTCACAACCATCTTCCCTAGAGAAAGCAGGGCTGTCAAAGGGTGACGGTCATTTTAATTATTGTAGTTTTAATATCATTAAATTGTACTGCTGCTGAGTGTGATGAAATCCACCTGGCCACTCACCCTGTGAGGAGCAGTTGTATCGTTGTATGGGTTTACCAGCACATCTGGGAGAGTGGGGAAGAGGAAGGGAGTGGGCAATCCATAGCACCTGCTTTAGTCAGCTAACTTGGGTGAGATTGGCAGTGGTTTATCTTGGGAGTCTAAACCCCTGTGGAACAATGAAGTGAGGTAGATGCTGCCAAGGCAATGAGAAATACTTTCCTCAGACCTCTAAGAACTAGTGAGTTGGATACTTCCCTTAAAGTCAAAGGGATACTTGGGGTGAAATGCATAAAAAATTACCCAGTTGTGCTTGTATGGACACTTAACACTCTCTTGGCTTTTGGCTGCTCATCTGAGCATGGAGCCATCCCCAAGGACAGCCAGAACACCCACCTCCCCTCCAAACCAGCCTGAATTTCTTCCCTAGGCTTTCTCTGGACTCTCAGCTCCCATAGCTGACCCTGCAGGTTCTTGGCTCCTGATCCTCTCCCAGGCCCTACCAGGAGGGACACAGGACACTTGTAGAGGTTGCAGCTTCATCATGAGATTGTTAAAACAGGGCTGACTCTAGGATAAGGACTGGCTCACCTAGAGCTGGAGGCAATGTCCCGTCAGTGCATCAGACCTACCTTGCCATGAAGCTTTGCCCACCGATTGAAGAACATGTGCTTGCAGAGCCGTGAGGGACTCCCACAAGTCCTCTTCCCTGTCGTGGCATTGATAACCTCCAAGTCGGTGCTCCCCACAATCCAGTTCACACTGAAGCCAGGAGATTTTCCAGGCTGCCGAGCATCAGCGTGGCTAATCCCTGGCAGGAGAGAAGGACACCAGTAACAACCAG
>NW_010354313.1:0-1133 GCF_000700745.2 Antrostomus carolinensis | reverse complement strand
CTGGGAATCACCCAAGGGTAGAGGCACTCCAGAGACTTTTCAGACTGAGGGGCTCACTGCCTACGGAGTGGGTATGAGACGATGTGGGATGCTGGGGAAGAACATTTTGGGATGGTACAAGACTTTTTATGGGATATTCAGGGGAGGAACCCAAGGTGGGGAATGGGAAAGATCAAGGTGGTTTGGGGAGGAAGGAATATGCAAAGATAAAGTGAAAGGGGACAAAAGGAGATGCTTGTGTGTGAATGGTGGCTGGACAGCACGTTCAATTGGCCATGCCCTGCAACTGGTCAGCACAGCCTCACCTGACTTCTCATTAAACTCAATTTCTATTTTCATGATTGAGGGACTGTGTATTCTGTGCACGTGTGTATATGGGGGTCTCACTGCCAGACATCAGTCAGAACATGGGTCAGAGAGTCCATGTGTCTGTGGTGCCATTAATGGGAGTGAGTGAGGTACATATGTCTGTGTGGGACTGCCAGTAGATATCAAGCTGGACTAGCTGGTGAGGAGGTGATATGATCTGGAAGGCAGGGGTGTATGTGTATGGAAGTGAGACAGCATGAGGAGTGGCCACTGGAGGGACCAGGGAGTCCAGACCAACCATCCAAGAGGCCAGAGGGTCTGAGTAGATTGAGAGACCCCTTTGCATGTGTGTGTGTATTTCTGTGCAGGAGGCAATGGGCAGAGGGAAGCTGGGGCCAGCTATGGGATAGTCTGTATGTAAGCTCAGTTACAGGAAGGATGAACACTGTGTATGTGTGCACGGAGGTCTGTACCAGCAGCAGGAGTGGGGCTGCAGCCTCAGGGGTTCATATGTGCAGGTAGCAGGAACTGCGGACACTGGGGTCCAGGGGCAGTTACGGGGCAGACTGAGTACCTGAGTTCAGCTGCTGGAGAGACCCACATCATACATATCTATAAATTTTGCCTACTAACAGACCTTCACCCTGAGCAGCCAGAGAGGGAATCAGCATAAGGCTGTTGCTGCTGAGTGTGTCTCCATTGTTCTGTGTGGCTGGTGGTATGTGTGTACATATGTGTTCTGTACTGATGTGTGTGTGTGGCTATGGGAATACACACTCAGCCTCGCTACGGGCTGGACCTGGGGGCATGGAGCTGCAGCAGCC
>NW_010354312.1:0-1130 GCF_000700745.2 Antrostomus carolinensis | reverse complement strand
AAAAAAAAGCAAGTGGTGGCACCTCCAACAGCTCCTCCTGCACAAAACCTCGTTTTCTGTCTACCACCACAATCTCGTTTCATTTTGGCTGTTACCCCACCAGTCATTTTGAATATGCTTGGAATTAAAAAAGTGCTTAAGAGCTTAATGACAAACCCCCTAATAACTCGCTTATCATAGAGCGCTTTTCAGAAGTGGGCTGCAAAGAGTTCTATAAAGGTTATCAAATGTCCTCAGACACCAAGAAGTGACTTGCTCAAGGCCACCCAAACAAGTCAATGTTAATATATCTTCTTGTTCTTTAGCTACTACCCCAGGTATACATAAAACAAGAGGTTTTCTCAGGTTTTAAATAAGACAAAACACTGCAACAGAGCAATTTAGCTGAGTAGCCTTCTAAAGAGCCAAGCAGCTAATACTCAATTCTAGGAACTAGAAAGCAAAGACCTATTTGAAAACTGTATTTTTCTTTCCAGCCTACTCAGAGTTACACAGATTTCAGAGAACAAGGTCTATGTTGGCAAAACAATTTGGAGTTCATAATAAAACAAGTAATTATTTTCATTCAGTATCAGAGATGATACCAGCTTCAAAAAAAACCAACAGCTCATACATGGCAAATGTGCTATGACTACAAGGAAACGATCCTTTCAACAAAACCCATTTACTTGTGGCTTTATTTAGAAGTTACTTTGAACTCTTCTCACTCAATTGACACATGGCTACTGCAAAGCAGTGAAATATGAGAAAAAAAAGCCCAAACCAAACCCACAAACACCCTACTATCTGAAAAATGAAAAGTTAAATATCACAAAAGTCTGTTTAATTCAGCATGTACGTAAATGGTTTTACTTGTAACTAACTGCACAGCCCAGAAGTTCCATCCATATCAAGGGGGCCACCAAGTGAATAATGTATCTCCAATAAACAGCAAAAAAGCAAATATTATTAATGTAGTTCAGATTTCTGCCTTCTGTTTGGAAAAAACCAATCTCACAGTTGATCATTTATTTAGTGTTTGAAGATATTTTTAGCAAGGATTTTTTTTAGATGACAGTGTTAAGGTCAGACTTCAAAACATGAAGGAATGTAACCCCTGATTTTCTAACAAACTTACCCACACAATTAAC
>NW_010354311.1:0-1130 GCF_000700745.2 Antrostomus carolinensis | reverse complement strand
TTGCCCATGACCATAATTAGCGAGTGAGCCCCCCTGTCCTCATTTCAACCCATGAGCACTTGGTTATGTTTCTCTCCCCATCTCACTGGGCAGGGAGGATGAGTGAAGGATCACATGGTCTTATCTATGGCTGAAACCACCACAACTAGTTAGGACTGTCCAATAAAGAGGTATATATTTGGACTAGAGCTGTTTTCAAAGTATTTATCATGAAAATTTCACATAGTGAAGGAAACCTGACTATAACCCAGTATAAACAACACAGTTCAGGGAATAGGACTCCAAGGATAACATCGTCCAAATCCAGGAGTACCAAGTAGTCTGGCGAAGGTAAGAACCATCCTACAAACCCATTGCCTGTAACTTCAAACTATATTTCTTCTGCTGTTTCTTAGTTGGATCTACTACTAGCACTTCAGGATCTACCTTCTTTTTTATTATCTTTTCCTTTGTCTATGAGGCTCATTAGTTGAAATTCACAATGATTTGTGTGAATGAGGAGAAGGGAGTTAGGGTCTCCTATGCAGAAGAGGATTTAATAAATTATTTTTCACTACCTCTTCAGAACTTGACTCTGACGTTCTAATCCTGAATAAGCCTTTTACTATTTTTTAACTAGACAAAGCACAGATCCAGGACATGTATGCTGTTAGGGTAGATCTGAAATATGTGTGCTCTTTGGCTTATAAAAAATTATCTGGATGAAATACTTGTGGCAACATGTGCATGTCTAAGAAACCATAGGCAGGCACATAAATATGCGTAAGTGTATATTCAGGCTTCATTTCTCATATCCTGTGGCTAAGCATTACCAGCCATGGGGCAGGAGGAGGAGGGGGAGGAAAGGTATTAAAAACACAAAAAAACCCAACCAATGAATCTGAGGACCCTTTTTTCTTCTCTGCTACTCAGTATCTCTTCCACCCTGATGGAAAGAAATTCAGGCTGCATTCTAGGAAAAAAACCCTTAAAGAGCCAGGAATAATGTATATATTTGAGAGCAGTAACCCACCTTAAAATGTTTTTGTATCTCTTAATAAATGGCAATTATCCATAAACTATCTATTGTAAATTTAAAAAATGCCTACATAATGAAGCAAGTAATATTCTTAATGGTTTACTGAAAAAAA
>NW_010354310.1:0-1132 GCF_000700745.2 Antrostomus carolinensis | reverse complement strand
GCAGCAGCTTGCAGGAGCGGATGTAGTTGTCACGGTTCTGGGATGCAGGAGGGAGGACCCCGTTAACCCCTTCCCCTCTAGCCCTTCTGCACCCATCCCAGACTGCCTGGTCACTCCAAGGCCAGCAGCTTGTCCAGAGGGCAGGAGCAGCAGCAGCAGAGTAGGCCCCCAGCCACCGTCCCGGGAGAGCAGGGCTGGGGCAGGGACCCCTCGCCCCACAGCATCCCCACCAGCAGCTCCTCCGCATCCTGGAGGAGATGAAGGGCAGCTGGGGAAGCAGCTCCAACAAGGCTGCAACAGCTCAGAGCTCTGAGCACTAAAACACCATCTTCCCCTGCTCCCAAATTTCTGACACAGTTTGAAGTTATCATGACTCAGTCATTTCCTTGTTTATGCATCTGCATCTTCAAGGGCAGCACTGTCCAGGAATAATATTTGTCAGGCTGCCCAGGTCCAAAGGCCAGCAAGTTGAGGAGAGGACTTGGGTTTGGGCTGTTCAAAGCAGTCACAGGGACTCCAATTCCAGCAGCCCATTTAAAATAAACCTCAAAGAACACAGGTTAAAAATACTCTCAGGTGATAGCTGTGCCTCCAGCTTGGCTCTGCTGAGTTGCTGTGGTCTGACAGTCCATTTAATTTATTTTTAAAATAAATAGGACTTCTCCCTCCAGCCAGACTCACACAAGCAAAAGCAGAAAAAAAAAGATGGAGCTGAATCAGAGGGATGCTTGAGCTCATGTGACTCTGACCTGTACAAAGTACCTGGCCAGGGAGCTGACATCGGCAAAGGCTGGTCTTAGAGCAGGCGCTGTCAGACAAAGTAGTGCTGGGGGGGTGGTGTAAAAGCCCCCCAACAGCTTGGGATGCCCAGAACAGACGGGGCAGCACAGGGTAGCACGGAGCCACTGTTCCTCCACAGCAGCTCCACACCACCCCATCTTAGAAATGCACATGGAGACCCTCCTCTGTGCACATCATCACCTTCAGTCACCTCCTGCACCCCTGAGGTCCCTGATGGGGACCCCAGACTCAGCTTCACCACAGCACGGTGGCTCAGTGCAAGAAAACAGGGAAACAAGCCATGGAAGAGTGGCGACAGGGTCCTCCTTACCAAGCAGTCCAGCTGAGCCAC
>NW_010354309.1:0-1132 GCF_000700745.2 Antrostomus carolinensis | reverse complement strand
CCTCAGCCCCAGCCCCGTGCCCAGCCCTGGCCTCGCTGCCCTCCCCGCCCGCCTCTCACCTGCCGGCCCCGCGGCCAACGACAAGGCCAGGAGCCACGGCCCCATCCCGGGCGCCATCACGCCCTGCCGCGCCGGGGCCGAAGGGCCGGCGGGAGACGCACAGGAGCCGAGCGGAGCCGCGCTCGGGCCCGTTCCTGCCCGCCCCGCCGCCTCTGCCCGCTGCCATCACACCCACCCAGAACAGACTTCAGGGCCTTAAAGAGTCCTTGCAGGATTATGAGTTGTTGCTGTATAGTCCTTTCAGCTTCTTGCAAGGCTAAATTGACTACAAAAAAGACCCTTCTCAAAAAACATATATATATAATATTTTTACATTAATAGCAGCCAAAATTTGGTGGGCTTGCTCCTGTAGGACTGCAACCAGTTCAGCTATGTCAGGCACTGCAGCTGGTAAAGGAACAGTATTTGCACTTAAACGCCGATTGATCAATTTTTAGTTGCCACTTTTCCTTTGTTTTACGGACTGGTCGTACAATTTCCCTTTACACTAGGAATTATGAGGCGAGTGAGTTGGGATAATTCTCCCCTGCTCCAGCAGCTCAGCAATCCCAGGAGTCACCCCCTCCCCAGCCCCTCAGGGGGCTCTATCCCTGCTTAGGGGGATAAAGTTGAACAGTTCCAGTCCCAGGACTGGGGGGGGGCAATGCCGGCACCGGCTGGAGCGATTGCACTGAAGCAGTGGGGAGGCTGAATGCCCACTCTCTGCCACTCCAGTCCACCCAGCCACATTGTTTAGCAACTTAAGCCCCAAAATATTCTTTTGGAAATCTCCTAAAATCATTATAGTTTCAACTGTGGTTTCATCTCTAGGTAACCAGCGCTTAACTCAAACTCTTAGCTATGGTTTAGAATTCCCCAAAAACATCAGTTACCCAAATCTGCTTTTTGTCGGGAACGATGTTAATCCGATTTGCAGTTTCAGTGTTCAAAATAGACATTTAAGCCCCTGTGTCTACCAAGAAGGCGACTAGAGTTTTAAAAGGGGCCTCCAAAATTTCTGGGCCCAGTCTTTCCCAGCAAGGGGAAGGGGCACAGTCATACTTCTGCAGCAGTGTATCCATGGCAATCCTGT
>NW_010354308.1:0-1131 GCF_000700745.2 Antrostomus carolinensis | reverse complement strand
TTTTTTTTTTCATTTGTTTACTCAAACTTAAATGTTGTTGTAGTGGATACTTTCTATGGCACTGATAATAACACTGAAAGATCATCCATACATCATAGAATATTATGATGTAATAGTGAATCAAATGCAACTGCATTTCCTTTTATTCTAAGTCATTTGAATTAAATGTGACATTCAGATCAATGAAGTGATTTGTATATCAAATATCCTATTGCCCTCTAATGGAGCAATAAATACTGACATAGGTGTTCTTAGATAGTAACTCTCCTTGGAATACAGTCTGACTGTAGAATGCTTTAGCTTTTAGTTCATAACAACATTTAATATGCTTGTCTGTTAACGCAATATTTTAAGATGTTTGGCTCCACCCTTAGGGAAAAGAAAATGACAGATGTAGATTTCTACCTTAACTTGATTATCACTCCTACTTTACTTAGTGTCTCCAAGTTTTTTGTCTAAAAAGATACCAAAATCAGTATGCAGTTAGACTGGCTAAATGAAGAACAGAACAAGATGTAATTTAAGTAAGTCACAATAATGAAAATTAAACAGCATAATTAGGGTATAAACCACGATGTATTCAAACAGAAAACCAATGCCATATCTTCATAACTCCACCCCTTCGTTCTCTTTACACACACACAAGAGCAGGAAGCATTACTTTCAAAGTGGAAATACTAGATGTGCAAGATTTGAGTGTACCTTTGGTGTCCTGTATACACCAGAATTGAAACTGGAGAGTAGTGGGAGATCTGTTAGCACCATCCAATTTGCTGCAGAGCAACAACTGGGGATATAGGACTCTCAATGAAAGATATCCAAGGAGAGGAAGTCAGTCACTTTCTGGGCACTCACAAGGCTGAGAATATCAGTAAGATTGTAGCCTATAACAGGACTATCCCTGCAAGAGTTACCCTGAAGGCAAAGCATTTTTCTTCAGGACTGGTATGGCTAGGTGGCTAGAATAGGTCTTGAGGAGGGCTTCCGAAAAAAGAAAGAAAATTCAACACACCACATAGTAACAATGGATTATCCTTTAACTTGTGTCTCTTCAAACCTTACTGGGTCCAGTTCTTAGGTGGTGTGAATTATCATGCACTCCTTTTTCTTTGGGGGAGTGGGGTTTTTTTT
>NW_010354307.1:0-1130 GCF_000700745.2 Antrostomus carolinensis | reverse complement strand
CCTGTCTCCAGAGACATGTTCAGTGTATGGTTGTCTAAGGCCATTATATTCTTCCAAAGAACACATGTGATAATTAAGAACAGGAATAAGTTTCAAAATTCAACAAAAAAAAATAGTTGTCAAATATATTTCTAAAATGAAGTGCAAACGAAATGCATGCTGTTATGTGGATGATTAATGGGGGAATGTCAGTGTCTTTCCATTACTTCCTTTATATTGCTGTACACAGTCACTCATACTCTATATGACCATCAGAATTGTACTCTACTAAGTATACTTGACTATAATGCCAATCAATAGTTTCTCCTGGCAAATAAAAATTAATAACTTCAGTATAAAAATCTGTCTCTGGTTCAGCTAGAATGGTGTAGTACAACTGTTATTATCCCTTCCTCCTCAACCTGAAGAGTGTGCATGTAAATTAGTTCCTTTTCACTTAGGTACTCTCTTGATGAATATGTTATCTATATTTAATGTTTCTTTATTGTCATTTTATTACACGTGTGTGCAGTAGTGAAAGAAGATAACTGACAAGGCAGTGTATCATGGCAAGATAATTTGCTGTTGCTTCTTTGCACTTTTTAGTAGAGCAGCTATATCTAGAACACATACTGTCAGCCATGAATTGTCTACCTATACGCTTATCTTTTTCAATCCATGATATAAAATTACTTCTTTATACTGCACAGATAAATAACCCTAAGTTTCACTCATACAGCTATACTATTTGTTTCTACATTAACTGATAAGTTTACAAATGTTATGAGCGGGCAGATTATTTTGAAGAGAAGTGGTGTAAATCCAGTATAATAGGCATTTGTGTAGGTGCCATAAGGCTTTTGTTGCCTGCACCATAGGTAGTGCCTTAGTTAAGGAAAATGAGAGGTTGAAACGCAGTTTCTTAGGTGAAAAGTGATTTATGATTGCAAACACACAGGAGTGTATGATTCAAAATAATAAACATTTGGTATATTTGCACATTCCTGCATTTGCTATATATAATTGCTTCCTGTGCATAACATTAATGTTTCACAAGTAAAAAAGCTTCTCATAACATCTCCTCCCGCAGTGCTGCTAAGCTCAACTATTGAATACAATTGTTTGTGTAACATTAGTTAAAAAAAAAAAAA
>NW_010354306.1:0-1132 GCF_000700745.2 Antrostomus carolinensis | reverse complement strand
TTGTCTGACAGCAGTTTGCCTTCATGTGGTCAGAAAGTCATTAATATGTGGAGCCAGCAGCTATGGAGAGGTCTCCACCAGGAGAGAGAGTGTTCTTATTTTTGAGTAAGGTTAGGCCACTTACAATAACTTCTTCTTGAATGGTGTTTTATTTGCCTTCAACCTCCCCTTCCCACTCAAAGCAGGAGAACTCACAACGGAATCTCCTTGGGCAACACTTTAGGTTCTTCCTCTTCCTGATGATTAAGTTCAAAACTGTAAGACATATTCCTTTTTCTCTGGAATGACAGATTAAGAGCTAGAATGTATTTAAAAATAATTGGGATTTATATTCTTTATAGCTTTACCTCTAATTACTTATTTTAAATGACCTTTAGTTTATGTAATGTATCTCTAGGATATGTGACTGGTCTGGCCCCACTCTTGTTAGTGGGATGGCTGTAATCTCCCAATCCATTTTTGTTTTGGCACTCAGTTCATAGCTCTGTTAAGTCTGTCAAACCTTTTGGCAGCCAACTCTCAGCATTTGCCAAGCTGACTATCTTTAATTTGAGGAAGGAAACGCTGATAGAGATGGTTTTCTCTATAAGTGTTGATGATTTTCTTTAAAAGGACGAGTGCTAGACGGTGACTCATGCATGTCTTGGGGAAACAGTCTATACATCACATTAGCTGATGGGAGTTCCTACTTTATCAAGAGTAGGATGAAACTTAATGCCACAAAACACCGTTTCTAGGGTTTTTTCTTTTGCTCAAGTGATCAGTAGTCTTAATTGCACGTCATAATACAGATACAGTTGTACTATGGCTAATTAAATATGTCATCTTGCTTTAGGTACATTTGTTTCATGTTAGAGTCTTGTTGCAGTTGATGTAAACTGGTTTTGATTCAATGGAGCTAATTTATACTGGTTAAGGATCTGGTCAATTATATTCTGCTTATGTCATCTTGTAAGAGAGTAATAACAAGGAGAAAATTCATAACCTCATGTCTCATTAAGTACACCATCAAACATTAAAAAAAGTTCATTAAATAATAATTCTATATAACTAAGCAAGCTTGGCTGTGGTTGAAGTTACAGATAGAATGCATGCATAATTGACAAGATAGGAAAACAAATTACAAAAAGGG
>NW_010354305.1:0-1129 GCF_000700745.2 Antrostomus carolinensis | reverse complement strand
TACTGGAGGTGAGGCTGCCCCAGTGCAGAGTGGGATGATCCCCTCCCTCACCACGGTCCCAACCTTTGCCCAACATCACTTGTAGTCCACTGGGCCAAGCAGCTGCAGCAATCACCAGGACCCTGGATCCATCCCTTTGACACAAGAACCTTTTTGCTGGGTTCGTTTCTGGAAAGGGAAGGTCCCTGGTTCAGCTCACCATGCAGCCTGACAAGCACAAGGGAGGCAGGAGGAATACAGAAACACAACTTTTGCCAGAAACTTGCACAAATAGCCTTAAACCACTGCCCAGCTGTACTGCTACTGCAGCTGATGCTTTCTACACCAGAACAGAACACCCACGTGTGGCTATTTTTCAAATTCAGTCACTGCAGCAAAGCCAGCAGAGCAATCCCCCCGGCCTCGTCACACCACAGACCGCAGGGAGGACCACGGGCCCCAGGAACTTTAAGCACCCCTGGCTGGGGATCTACAAAATAAATGCTGACAATGGTTTTGGTAGTTTCTGAAGCTTAACTCTGCCCTCTTCAAAAAACAGAAGAACAATTAAGGAGTTGAAACTTGGCTCTACAGCACAACCATGGCCAAATCGCCATGAGTTTAGATGTTTGTGGAAAACAAAACTCTGTTCTGATGAAAACTCACTGAAAACAGAAAATCTGACTCTCCGTCCAGGCTAACAAAGATGTCAATTCTGACTATCCCAACTGAAACCCCAGCTGGCAAGGTCTTCCTGCCACGAAAACTTCACACACAAGCATGCTGCAAGATAGAAGAATGTGGATCTGTGAACTGAACTTGCTCGGTTGTGAGCTGGTGTGGCAGGACTTCTTGTCTTCCAAGTGAGCCCAAGTGTCACCTGCTTTTGTGCCCACTGCCACACAAGTGTACAGCACAACACCTCTGAGCTCACCTGTCAGTGCAGACCCACGAGATTCACGGGAGCCGAGATGAACAAATACCCAAGTACTGCACCTTAATCAGCAGCTGAGCTCCCCGCGGACACCTGACATGGCCGCTTCGTGAGTTACGGAGCAGCTCCACTGCTCTGCTCTCCCCTATCTCCTCTATCACCTCCCGTTCTCCTGCAGGAAGGACCGGAAAGGCGCCGGTAACTCCAGCGGGAGCG
>NW_010354304.1:0-1129 GCF_000700745.2 Antrostomus carolinensis | reverse complement strand
GCTTCGGAGGCGGCAGCGGCATGGGAGGAGGAATGGGAGGAGGTGTATGTGGAGTTGGAGGAAGCTTTGGAGGAGGAAGCATGGGCGGCAGCTGTGGAATTGGAGGAGGAACATACGGCGGTGGCTTCTCTTCTGGAAGTGGAAGGATCTGTGGCTCTGGAGGTGGCAACTTCAGCTCCGGTGGGGGATCGTCCTCCATACGGAGATGTGTGACAACCACCTCCGTCAAATCTTCAGGAGTGAGATTCTGAGCCCCAAAGCCCGATGGAAAAAGGAAAGAAGCACCTCCTCTCTTCTCCCAGCAGCAGCCCAGCCTCCTTAAATCCAGCTCTGACGTCCTGCAATGAAATGAACTGTGTCCCACCATGTACCAGCTCATCTACCTGGCTTGGTCCCATCAAGGGCGTGAGCTGCTCGTTATCCCCAAGCCCAATGATGAAAGAACCATCTGAGCAAAGAAAAGTCTCAGCTGTGGCCACCCAACATGGAGAGCTGGTTTACAGGAGGGAAACGCTCTGCCTTTCTCGCTGGGTTGTACATTTCTGGCTGCCTCGTGGCAAATGTGTATAAAACTTCTCCTTCCTCCTCTGTCCTCGTGTCTCTTCCTCATGGCCGTATCCCTGGGGTGCTTCTGCATGCAGCACATCCTGCTGCTTCCATTCACTTCTTGCTTTGGGGTCAGGGTAGATGTGGGGCAAGCGGGACTCCTCCCTTGGCAGAGCTGGGGAGGGAGCATCTTGTGGGCAAGTGGCCAGAGGAATTAACTGCCCCAGGGTGGAGCACCTGGGAAGCTTTGCTCACCTGGTAGCCTCAGGTGTGCTGTAAGCAGGTGATCTCTCTGGAGCCATGGCTTCCAGTTCCACTTGTCCTTGCTCTCCAGGACACCTGGTAACACCTCACCCACACCTGGACTTTTTCTAAGGAGAGCCAAGCTTGCTCTTCAGTGCCAGGCCCCTTGTGACATGGAACAAGATGTGCTGTCTCCACCTCCCTTCCTCTTCTCTTTGTGGTATGTCCTACTTCCTTGGGATGTTGCCACTCTCAATAAAGTGCAGAGAACATTCACCATGTCTTTGTGTCATTGTGTTGGAAGCCACTTCTAGGCAAGGTGGCATCAGCTGTTGGGGAA
>NW_010354303.1:0-1129 GCF_000700745.2 Antrostomus carolinensis | reverse complement strand
GATGATCTTTCCAGGTCCCTTCCAATCCCTACATTCTGTGATTCTGTGAACACAACATGACAAATTTTTGAAGCTACTGTTTTGTTTTTTTTCCCCCTTCCTTAAATGGAAATAATGCAGACACCATTACACCATAACAGCCACAGCGCTATTGAGACCTTTGTGATAAAATTGTTCATCGCTTTTTCCACCTGACCCAGCACACACATCCACTCCCAAAGTCTGGTAGATACAGGAGGATGGCTGTTGGCTTTTTGGCATTGATTCAATCTTCATAATGAGAAGATGGAGTCAACAGACTGTGGGAGGCATTCAGAGGAACTGTTGATATAATTATTCACTATAATGCTGTTCACTGCTTAGTCATTGTCAAAGTAGTATGCATCACATTTTTCACTTGCTAAAATAATAACTATCTCTGGACTGGGATGATTCTTCTGTGCTGGTTCTAATCTCTTTTTCCTGGAACTCATATCAATGCAGAGCAAGTAGGTCAGCTCAGGCACTAGGGCAGAGGGGTCCCTCCCACTAGAACATTACCCAGGGTCACCTTGATAAAGTCTTTCTGGGATACTTTCTTTTTCTGCTAAGCATGAATGCTGGTGGAGGTGAACAAGTACACTGTTCTGTGTACTTGTTCAGCACACACACTGACATCAAAACATACAGAAGAAAGGTCCTGCCCTGGCCTGCTGGGCTTCCCACCCAGTAAAACTATTATAGCAGACACTTGGAATACGATTCTGCGAAAGAGATAGCTGAGACAGACATAAAATAAGCATGGGGCTCAGAACAAGCTGCAGAAGTAAAGTGCATGCTGCTACTGGAATTATCTGGGTAACCAGAATTATCAGGGTCTACTAATGTCCCATGATTGATATTAGTTGCAGCCTAGGGGTGGGGTTAGGCAGGGGCATGTCCTACCCTAGGGTCAGGGTGTTCCCTCCCCACAAGAACTTTATAACTTTCTGACTACCTCTGTAGAATTAACTTAATTTTAGATTAGTATGTTGCAGATGCCTGTCCTTCCTGTGGGCAAATTGGTCAGGATGACTACCTCATACAAATGGAGTAAAACAAATGCTTCGAGTATACACACCACCTTGCTGTAAACAGCTAGAATCTCTCA
>NW_010354302.1:0-1120 GCF_000700745.2 Antrostomus carolinensis | reverse complement strand
GAACACTTCCAGGGAGGGAGCTGATGTGCTGGGAAATGGCAGAGGAAACTCACTGCTTCCTAAATATCTGATTCGACCACCCACTGAATGTCTTTGGTCTTCCTGAGAGAAAATGACTCCTTGATGTTAAACAGTCCTCTGAAAAGAGAGAAAACAACTGTATGAATCTCTGTAGAGGAGGTGATGCACCAGGGTAAATCCTGAAGTTTGGATGACAGCTTGTTTCTATTTTCCATCAGAAGTGGCAAAAGACTCATTCAGTGTTTGAGCCTCTGACTGAAAGGACTCTGCTCTCTGAGATTTACCCCGGCTCACCTGCTGACACTGTGAATTCTTGCCCTTTCTCATCACCCAGTCTCCTCTCTCCTTCCTTCCCCTCTGCCTCTCCTAGGACGTGTCATTCCACCCACGGATGAAGACCGCAGGAGGATCATTAAGCAGATGAAGGTTCGCACCACCCTGAAAGGAGATAAGAGCTGGATCCACCACCACAACTCAGACTCTGAGGATGAGAAGAAGAGCAGCCCGCTGTAAGTGTGGCCTCTGAGGAATGTTCCTCTTCTCCCTTCCCTTATCACCCCTGCATGAGTACTTTGTTCTCCAGCCTGCAGAAGCAGCACATGTGGTGCCAGCATGTTTTGGGGTCCCCGTGATGCCAGGAAATGACATTGCCAAAGGGAATTGGTCCTTCTGTTTATTTTCGATAAATGCAGGCTGGGGAGAAGCTCTGAGAAATAGCCTTTCCTGGGAGCTGGGAATTCAGCAGCACAAGCAGATTTGAAGTCTCAGGAGAACTCTCAGAGTTTTTTGAAGCCAGATTGTGTTTCACCATCTCTGGAGTGACAAACGAAAGGGCAGAGCTTGATGGGACGGAGTTGAAGTGATAAACCAGCCAGATCTGCATTTCCCCCTGCAGCTGACAAGGCTGTGTCCCACAGCCACCCCTGTACCAGGGACCACCACAATCTGCACCAGCTTCTCTTCCGTTAGAAACAAAACAAAGCCCAAATCTGTCTTCTCTGAGCAGTTCTCTCCAAAACCAGCACTGCCATGTTCAGCCAGGCAGCTCAGTGAGATCAGAAGCTAATTATGTGTCCTGGTTTGAGCTGGGCCAGAGCTG
>NW_010354301.1:0-1120 GCF_000700745.2 Antrostomus carolinensis | reverse complement strand
ATATATCTTAGAGTGAAAAGCAGCAAAAATACATAAATAAAAGGTATGCACAAGAAGGGGATGAAGAGAATGGAAATGTGCTGGATCAAAATCCAGTATTTCACTTTCTGTCATTCTGCCTCCAAAGATCTTCGTCATTGCTGTGTGGTTTTGCTGCCCTTTCTGAAGTCTTTCTGCAGAACCCTCCACCATCTGCCACTAACCTTCCTTCCCTGAGGGCCAGATTCTCAGCTGATGCACACAAGTGCAACCCCAATGATTCCTTTACATGTGACCTGATTTTGATTCAGACTTTGCCTCAGGGTTACTTTGTCTACTGTCATCACTCCTGTTGTCAGACCTGACACAGGCTGAGTTTCTCCCAGAGGCTGGGCAAGTAGTGACCTTGGCATCCTTGCAGAGTTCCATTAACTTCAAACCAGGTTGCCCTGTAGGACCTAGTTGTAGTTCTGGGACTTAAGATGAAAGCTGTTCAAGAAAAATATTTAATCTCTTTATGTTCTGAAACTGTAACTTCAAGGTGAAATGGAGGTCGTAGTCACACAGCAGTGCTCGTTGCTTCGTTGTGTTTTACATTTCTGAAATGTTACCCTTTTTCATCTTTTTTCAGGCTACCACTTCCAGAAAATACATATTATCCTAATCTTTGTGGAATATTCAAGACAGCAGCTGCAAAATCTTAACTCAATCTTCAAATATATTCTTATCTTTCAAGCAATATTTCTCAGCAGAAATTCACCTTTTGATAACATTAGTTTATTGTAAACTAATGGAAACATGGTTAAGCCTATTTTTAGCAAAATTATAGGTTTTCCTGTGAAATTTACCTTAATTGATGTACCTACTAATATCTGGGGTTTTTTTGACATTGTTTTGCAAATACTACTTTATATATAGCATCTTCAAATGTCTGTAAAGAGGAACTAAAATCTTTAAAATTTCAAAAATTCTATCCATTTCCCTATTCTTCCATCCCTTTCCTCTACCCTTAGAGTCTGCCTTTCTCTCTCCGTTTTGTTTTAAATTCTACAAGCTGTAATGGGGAAAAAAACCCCTTCCATAGGTTTCCTATTTGTGTCTGATTCAGATTATGAAGGTCTTCCCTTCCCCCTAGAGAGGG
>NW_010354300.1:0-1115 GCF_000700745.2 Antrostomus carolinensis | reverse complement strand
AGAAGAACGGAGCTACAAGACAACGTAGAGGTCACGTCTCATACAACGTTGTTTGAGCGTACAAAGAATATTGGTGAAGGAAGGGAGATTTCTGAAGAGGTGTGCTAAGCAGTCATTTACTACATACAATGGTGACACAAGTTAATGGCCCTGAATACACAGCACTATTTAATGCTTGTTAACAGTCATTAACACTGGCACCAGTATCGATGTAGCAATGGGGCTTAACATAGTTGATCTGAGTAGAAATTACCCAAGATCTACTTCTAAGCAAGCAAGTTGTGTGACACCTTAGAGACATCAATAATAGGAGAGCAGAAAGAAATACAGTGCATGCAGCAGATCCTAAGTGTGGTCAGGCAGGGAAGATCTGTTATAACAGCCACAAAGTAACATTATTTCAAGACTAGACTGCATACAGTCTAGAGGAAAAAATAACTGAGGAAAAAACTCTATTGTGTTACAACCAGTGAAATAAAGAATTTTAACAAGGAGGACAAAACACCCTTCTGAGCAATAGGTTATACAACCGCTCATCCTCAGGGTGGAAAAATCAGAGGATGAAAGGAACAGTAATCCTCTGGCCTTCTGCCCACAGGGGAGAGCTCTGCTGCCACCCTGGTGTGTCCCTCAGCTGCAGAGCCACAACATCTACACAGGCGAGATCCACTCACAAGGGCAAGTCTGAATCTGAAGCACAAAAGCATCTCTGCTTCATGGAAAAGAATTAGTATTTGCTTTGTGATAATGACTGTTGATGAAAAAAGACCACCTATTTTCTGATAAATCCCTACAGAAATGAGATTAAATCTCTGCTTCCAGGCAGAAAAAAAGTACAGAAGTGTTTTTAAGGGTATGTGTTACACTCACGCACAGTTGCAACCCAAATTATTTCATGCTTTCTTATTTGAAATCCTACTTAGAATACTGCATAAAATAATTTGCTTCAGTTTGTATTTCCTATTCACATTAACACTTTTGTAGCTGTACACACCTCACATTATTTATCTCCTGCTTTACATGCAATGTTTAAGAATAAATTGATTTTGTAACATAAGAAACAGAGAAAACCAAACCAAGTAACTATTGCACCTAAGCTTAAAAAATAAAAAACC
>NW_010354299.1:0-1114 GCF_000700745.2 Antrostomus carolinensis | reverse complement strand
CCAAACCATTCTATGATTCTATGATATATTGATTCCTTTGGTAAAGCCTGCAAATGATACTCAGCTGTCACCTAGACACCTGTGAATACACAGTCTCTAGCAAAGGACCTGCGAGGACCCCAAAGGCCTCCCACACTTGCTCTAGAAGACTTCTGGAGGGGCATAGGTTCTTTTGCAAAGACCAGGTCTTTTGTGGAGATTCAAGACGGCCGTGAGCAGATTCCATTCCCATCATGCCGTGGCTGAGCATAGGCTGTATGTGTAGCTTGTTAAGAGTCGAGGTCGGGGTTTGCATGTAGACTATCAGCTACCATGTCAGCAATCTTAATCTGGCTATATGGTCAACAGACAACCAGCTTGACTCAATATAATGTTCAGTCAGAAAAATCCAGCATATTCCTCTATAGACTTGGCCGCGGGTATTTTTGTAGACAGGCCATAGAGGTGTCATATTCATCCTGAGATCCTTTATGTGGAAAAATAAGAAGAGGTGCCTCCCTGAACAGCCCATCACACTTTCAGGCCAGTACCCCATCCTTGCTCTTGTTAATATCTGTGACACCTCCTGTGAGCTGTCCTTTCCAACTTGTGAATGGAGGTGAAACTGAATTCTGTGAATGCCAATCCAGTGGGGCTAAATACCATGACAGGTAGATAGAAAATCATCAGATATAAGCCACAAGCTTTGGAAAGCTACCCAAATCTAGTCCTGCCTTAATTACTGTAATGTATGATATTTTATTCTGTTGCATTTTCCCTGAATGGCTAAGTAAGCCTGTATGAAGGCATTATTTGTTACTGGCAACTTATTGGCTGTGTTCCAGTATGGAGAAGTCAAACAAATGTGTAAAAGTTGTGAACTAGCTGTTCCTGGGCTTACAACCATTATATTCCCGATGGACGTGTTGACAAAGATCTTAATGGTTGTGAACCAGCTATTTCTGTGCTCATGGCTATTAGAAAGTCTCCACTGAGAAGCCAAAGGAGTTTGTAATGGTCAGGAACCAGCTATTTCTGAGTTCACGGCTATTACATGAGCTGCGTGTTTCTGTCTCGCAGTAACTATAAAGTCTGCTGAGAAAGTGAAAGAGTTTGTAATGGTCACACATGAGCT
>NW_010354298.1:0-1123 GCF_000700745.2 Antrostomus carolinensis | reverse complement strand
GAATTTGGCCATTGTAACACCCATTTTTGAGTCTCCTGTTGCCTGAGCCATGCCAGTGTTATATCCCAGAGGTTGGTGTTTGAAAGCTGAGCGCTAGTTGCAGTAGGCTGAGGGACGTGCAGTCGGAGTGTTTTGGCCATAATGTACTAGAAACATGAGGCTGAGCTGGACTGTAAATCACAGATGATTTCAAATTGCAGAGTATCTACCTGTTGTGTATTCCTGTATCTTGATGCTGCTCATAGTGAAGGGCTGGAGGGAGAAGCAGGAGGGCATGAGGGAGGTAGGCAGTCCTGGAGATCCCTCTGGCTTGTGAAGTGCTCTGTGGGATTAAGGAGACTATAAATTGTCATAACCGGGCTAAATTCATCCCTGCTGCTTCCTGAAATCAGCCCTGCATAGCTGATGGAGAAGGAAACCTGGCTTATCAACAGAGGTTCTCCCAGTAATATCACTCAGATGATCAACCTCACCTTCTACAGCATACCCAGCACGTAGTTCCACCTGTGCTACATACCTGAGACCTGCTATCGCAGGCTGGGGAGAGGCATTGGGGTTTAATTGCCTGGAAGCTGGTCAGATTCTGACTCATAAAGGGCTTGTGAGAACCTGGGGAGAGGAGATGAATTTAAAAATTGCTCTGTCCAGTGGCCAGTGTGTTGATTCTCCCCCCGGTAGGACCAAGACACTGATGGCAGTTTCAGTTGATCCTGTTTCTCTGCTGTCATGATCCATACTGGAAACATCTCCTGGAATCAGTGTTCCAGTAAGGTGCCAGCCTATCTGGATCTAGGCTGTGGGCAGATCCAGCAAGAGGGAAGGACAGGTCTGGGAGGGACAAGGAGATAACAGATGGAAGAGATGACAGTGGTATCAGGGCTAAGCAGTACATTGAGGATGAACACGGAGTGGAGAAGCCTGCAGCAAGCCAAGAGAACAAGGTGGAAGGCTTGGAGGGGCAGAGTTGTCTATTCTGTTGTGTCAGGATCCCATTTTGGAGCAATACAGTGAGATAAAGGGTTGAGTGGTCCATGCTTGCCCCTCCGCTCACCTGGCATCCAGTGTGGCATCCAGTGCTGGGTGTGAAGCAGGTACAGAAGATCCAGGTTTCAACAGACTGTCC
>NW_010354297.1:0-1124 GCF_000700745.2 Antrostomus carolinensis | reverse complement strand
GGTTTTATGAATGCCAGATATTTCAGAGAGAGCACTATTCTCCTATCATCCACAGAGAAAGTATACAAAGTCAGGTTACCCTTGTGGCTCTTCACCAAATAGAGACAAGAGACAGCATTTGCAGTCGTGTTCATTTACATATGCACACGCTGAAACCCACCCTGCAGGCACACCATAGAAATCTGTTGGTATCGTCCTGCTCATTGCAATCTGGAAAACTTCCCAGGCACCTGAGAAAAGCTCAGTGCCACACGGGACAGTTTACTTATGAAATCCAGGTCCATAAGCACACCACACATCTCTCTCCATTCTCAAACCTCCACATAGCTCCTGATCCTGCTCCTCATTCTCCAAAACAGTTACTTCTGGGAGGCCAAATGACCTGAGGGAGTCACAAATCAAGCAGTGACAGCAGGATTCGCGTGCACACACAGGCACACTCTCCTCTACTACCTGATGTCGATAGGGCTTGCCCAGAGTGTATGATTAAAGCATTAGCAGCCCATTGTAATACTTGGACCAGTTCAGACTTCTCGAAGCTACTGCCTCCAGTTGTCTGCAGGTGAGGTAATACCAATAAGGTGTCTGCCAGTGCCACCTGAACATCTTTTCCTCATATCTGTGAGTACTAAAATAAAACAGCAGGTGAGTCTGCGAATCCAGGAGTCAGAATCCATCTACCTGGGTTTATGTGCTTCAGCCTATTCACAAACGGGGACTATGTTTACTAGATTCTCTGGAGTGAGCTTGTTGAGAATAACACTGTATTTATATCACCTAAATTATGTGAGTTAAGTGAGTCTCATGAAATTTAATTAAAACTATGTACTTCTGTCATTCAGATGCTTCTGAAGTTTCCATTCTTACAGTATCTTAAAAACTGCTTAATTTATTGTACCTGGTGTACCATTTGGGCATATGCTTTACAGGAACATAGTGTCTTTTCTTATGAAAATGATAAGACAGAAAAGCTTAAAAGCCATGTTTAGAGCATTTTAAGAGCACTGCTGCATAATTAAACAATCAAACTTTGATTCCTGTTTTAAATCACACTTAGAACCAAAAGCATTCAATAACATATGTAAGATGTATGGATATTTAACAGTATCCTTTTGAATTACTAC
>NW_010354296.1:0-1124 GCF_000700745.2 Antrostomus carolinensis | reverse complement strand
TTCCCTTTTTTTTTTTTTTTTTTTTTTAACACACATTTGCTGTAAAAGATTTGGTAATTAATTTTTCACTTTTGTACGGTGTTGGCATTAGGTCAATTTGCATGTCTTTATATACATTTTTCAATTGTAAATTGAAATAATTGAGTAACGGATAGCTATAGTGTTACTAAACTTACACATATAATTTGTTGACCCTGTATATATTCCACAAGGTAAACAATGAGTCTATTTGGGGAGGTAAAGGTAGTTTAACTTCCCATATATCCAGACAGTATGTGTCATAAAAGTGGCAGCACAGCAGAAATGGCACAGCAGAAGCCTCTCCCCACAGCTCCACAGAGCACTGCCTTTTTCAGTATTACCTAGCTGGTGGATAAGCATCTTAATTTTACGTTGCTCAATCAAACTGCACCATTTGTCTGCAATTACCAGCAATTTTAGCTTAGCATACATCTATGATGCTACCAAAGGGGAAAGGGCTTTCCACACTACCTGCCGCTCCTTTCTGCCAGCCAGGCTAATAAGTGGCCAGCAGCGGGGTGAAAATATCAAACTGCACTTTTATTTCCCAGCTGAGGTCTACACCTGATCATACAGACTGTAACGCTATGGTTTTAGTCTCTCATGTTGAAACTGTTCTACTTTGTAGGGTAAAAACCCAAACCCACACCCACCGTGTATCTAATGGACAGCAAAAGAAAGTGTGAAAATAATTCTCTAGACTAATAATTCAAATATTCGTGAGACACCTGAGAGAGTTCTGCTCAATTCTCAAATTAAATAAAACTAATAGAGGATTGAACCCAAACTTCCTATTTTCCCACTGATTTTTCCACATCAGAAGACTACAGGCACTAACGCTTTGTGAAACGCTCCAAATTCTGAACTCTTCAGCAAACTTCACAACTACTTTTGAAGAGACTAAACCTGGTTTTGGGGGAGAGAGGGGTGTGGTGTGTGCACAAAAATAACTCTGACAAATTGCACCATTAACAATTTTAGATTTAAACATTCTGTTTAAATTAGTTTAAGTGCTGTTAATTATGCGTTCACCAGAAATGACACCTTTAACTTCAGATTCCAAGCAGATCTAAAAATTAAAAGAATAAAACCAACAACTGTTC
>NW_010354295.1:0-1092 GCF_000700745.2 Antrostomus carolinensis | reverse complement strand
TCAGTAATAAACTGTTCTTGTCTAAGGTCATCTTTCATCTGCACAGTAAATAAAACTGTCAGCTGAAGCTGAGTTTCTGTTTCTCATCAGTCAAGCAAAACAATAAAACTCGGAGCAGCGTATTTAGACAACGATTTTGAGAGAGAAGGCAAACCTTAAGGAAGTTTTAGTATAATCATTTCCTCTCAGTTGATCAACATAACACACATGGTAATTTAGCTGGGGAAATGTGATATAAAGCTTACAAGCCTGATAATCAGATTGTCTTTAGAGACGAAAATCAAGCTGGTTTTCCAGACCTCACCATACTCATTAATTAAATACTTACCATCTCTTCACTTAACATTTAAGCAAAAATCCATCAGTTTCAGGGAAAAAAAAAACAACCTCTTCTAACTTGCCTATTTAATTCTAGTTCTATCGTGTAGGAAGTTTTACTGCTGTCAAGCAAAATTTCTCATCTTTTTAAGAAGGAACTCAACTGGAAATATTAAAATATTTTTAACATGCTGCTTATTTTTATCTAGAGGAAGATAAATTATTATACGCAAAGCAGTTGCCAGAAAAAATAGGGTTTATTCCCGCCATACCTGCAATACATCAACCACTACATGAAAATATTTCTCTTTCCAAAACAATTAGCCTAATTTGTAGTGAGCTCGCACAGATTTTCACAGTACTGCTCTGCTGCAGACTATTACTTGCCTAAGACACGATGCTTACATCTTTCCAGTACACTAACAAATAGTATTGTTTGAGAGGGGAAAACCAGGTATCAATTTTACAGCCTTTATTCTGTGATTCTTGCAAACACCAGACAATCCTGCACCAGTCAAAACACAACGTTTCATGCTGCCAAAACAAGTATTTACTTTTCCCAATACTCTGATAGCATTTTACATAAATGCAAAAGCAAACCTGGTTCAGTCTGAACTCAGACTACAGCTCCGCCGCTTGTTTCACATCCATTCTCTCCCAGCACATCCCACTTCTCACAACCCAGCACATCAGCAGAGCCTTGATAAAAGAAGATGCATAACTTCATCTCTCCAGGGCTTAGGAGGTTATAGAATCATAGAATGGTTTGGGTTG
>NW_010354294.1:0-1128 GCF_000700745.2 Antrostomus carolinensis | reverse complement strand
ATTTTATTTCAGTTATTAAATTGTTCTTCTCACCCTATGAGTCTCGTTACCCTTGCCCCTCCAGTCTTCTCTTCTCTCCCCTGGGGGTGGGGAGCGAGCGAGCGGCTATTCAGCTGCAGCCAAGCACTGGCCAAGTGAAACCACCACACAGCCCCACCACAGGGACCTCCCCACAGCCAACACCTCCCCTTTGTCACCCCACCTTGCAGAGAAGCAAAGAGCCATTGGGACATGCTGGGCCTCTGGGAGAGGATCATGGATCATGGTCCCTGGAGCACAACCCTGGGCCAGGCTGTTTCCACAACTTTCCAGGCAGTTTTTTTCCCCTCGATCCCAGGGGACACGAGCGGGGTGGCCCGGCCACAGGGGACCAACAGCATCCTGGGCTGGAGGAGTGAAGGCAGAGCTGGACTGTTTGCTGTGTGGTGTGGGGACAAGGGACAACGGGTGGACACTGGGACAAGAGAGGCTCAGGCTGGGGTTGGAGAGCTCCAGAGGTCCCGTGAGTCACCCCGTGATCCTCTGAGCCAGGGTCTCTGCTGAAGATGAACAGGGAAGAAAATAATGAGGGAATTTTTCAAGGTCTCATATTTTAGGGCAGCAATGCTGTGCTGGGGCTGAATGCTGTGTGATGGGGAAGCTTCTTTTCTGAAAGCAAAATTCATTTTCATTTTCCTCGATGCACTGAAATAATTTACTCCTTTTGGAGGCACCACAGCAATTCTTAGAGAATTAAAGCAATTGGATTCCTTATAATTTTGTTACAAACAGTGGCAAACCAGCACAATTATTTAGCAGAAATTAATGGCATGGAATATTTCCAGTTCTCCACGTGGGCAGAGGGTTGAGCTGTAAATCCTCCCCTTGCCTCCCTGAGTGCTGCCTTTCAAGCAGCTGCCTGTTCCCTCCGCTGGGCGAGGGGCTGGTGTGGCTCCTGTGGTCACCAGTGCCCAACCCGGTGTGGGATCTTGGGGGTCCCGCTGCAGGCAGTGCCCTGGGATGGCACCCCAAGACCCCTTGGGCACCCCCACTGTGTAGTCCCAGCGGGTGTGTGGCACGGGCCTGGCTGCCACCTGTGTCACTGATGGGGAAACTGCCATCTAGAGGGACCTGGACAGGCTGGAGAGG
>NW_010354293.1:0-1119 GCF_000700745.2 Antrostomus carolinensis | reverse complement strand
TTTTTTTTTTTTTTTAAAAAAAAAAAAGACTCTAGAAGAGGTGTCAAAGCTGTTTCAGTGATGAGAAGCTGAAGATAGAGATCAGAATAGAAATGGAGACACAGCCTTTCACGGTGACAGTGATTAGTCATCACAGCAGCTAACCATTCAGTTGGTAGAATCTTTGTCTCTCAAAGCTTTCAGATCAAAACTGGATGTCTCCATGGAAGTTATATCTTAGTCAAACCCAGACATTCAAATCTGTAGGCAGTGTAGCTGGGAAAGTTTTAGTTGAGCCCAGGGGTAACTTTGCTGGATGAAGTTTAATAGTCTATACAAGGAGCTACAAGGACGTTAGCTAATCTAATGGGCTTCTGTAAATTCAGAAGGTATGTATTAGGAGGGTAACTACATTGGCCTCTTTGCCATCTTGTAGTTTTTGGCAGCTAATGTTCATGTATCCTGAACTGCAGGATGATATTGAGACCTTCAGCATCATTTTGGCAAAGAGAAATAATATTTCTTCTGAACCGTTCCTGTGGTATACCTGATTTGTCTAATTCGACCAATACTAGATAAAGCAGAGTCATCTTCATCCATGTGGTGTTTAAGGCACAAATGGAACTTGTGAGAAAGAGCAATAGAGTTGGGCATCTGTTGCAATAGATATAAAGACTACTTTATTACTAAACACTGCTCCCATTTTTTGTTTTTAGGTTTGGGAGTTCTTTTGGCAGATGGATAGCTTTGAATAAATTTGCCATACAAAACTGATCCTTCTTCTTGTCATCTGAGGAAAATGCTAAGAATGGAAAAATAGTCCCAGTGGAGTTCAATTTGAAACTATGATATTAGAAGCTAGTATGTCGCAGTGTCCAGGATGTGAGATGGTAGAAGGGGAAATAGTAACAGTGAATGAAACCACAAGAACCTCCTCTTAGAAACAAAGTTAAAAACATGTTTTTAGGAGAGCTTTAATTTACTTTTCAACTACTTGGAGAAAGCCGTGGTACCACTAGTCCTTGCTGAGGTATTAAAACCTCTGCATTGGCAATCCGCAATCCCAAGAAAACAATGTGGCTTGGTATATTAATGATGATATCTTACTTTGCCCACTTTGCAGGTAAGTGTGTGGGGTTG
>NW_010354292.1:0-1125 GCF_000700745.2 Antrostomus carolinensis | reverse complement strand
GGATTCAATTGGGCACCTTTGTGACTCTGGTGGGATAACCTGGTGTGCCAGGTGCTTACCAAGCCACTCACTCACTCCTCTTCCTCAATGAGACATGGGAAGTAAATAAGATTAAATATTAATGAGTCAGAATAAAACCAGGTAGATGACTTACCCATCAGACAAAATTAGTGTAGGATAATTAGGAAGAAATAAAATCCCAAACAAAAATAAGAAATCATCCCCCCATTCCTTCTTGTCCTTCTTTCCGGGCTCAGCTTCATGCCTTCATTCACCACTTTCCTACTTCCTGTCCCAAGCAGCACAGGGAGATGGGGAAGGGGGGAAGTGGTTAGTTCATAACACTTCAGCTCTGCTGCTCCTTCCTCATCACACTTTCCCCCTGCTCCGGCATGGGCTCCCTGCAACACTCTACAGTCCTTCATGAACTGCTCCAGCATGGGTCCTCTCCAGCATGGGTGCAATCCCTCAGAAACAAACTGTTTTGACATGGGCCCCACACAGGTCACGGTTCCTGCCTGAAAACCTGCTCCTGCCTGGGCTCTCTGTGTGCACCAGCTTCCTTCAGGGCACATCCAACTGCTGCAGCATGGGGTCCTCCATGGGCTGCAGTGGAACAACCTGTTCTTCTCCACGGGCAGCAGGGGAATCTCTGCTGTGGCACCTGGAGAACTTTCTGTCCTTCACTGGCCTTGGTGTCTGCAGGGTCTTTTATGTCACAGTTTTTCTCACTTTTCTCTCTCACAGATGCTTTGCAGTGCCTTTTACCTTGTTGTGAATACATTATCACAGAGGTGCCACCAGCTTAAGTGATTGGCTCAGCTTTGGGCAGTGGTGGGTCCTTCTTGGAGCTGGTTGGAATCAGCTGTGTCTGACAGGAGGGCAGCCCTGGTCTGCTCTCACAGAGGCTGCCAATGCAGCCTGCCCTACTTCCAAAACCTTGCCACGTAAACCCAACGGTGCCACAAGCTCACACTACCAACTCATGTTCAGGTTGGTGTCCACCAAGAGCCTTATGGCCTTACGGTTCCTGCGCATACTGGTATGTGGGATTGTTCCTCCCAGGTCCTAGGTCCTTCTCTCCTGTTGTGGGTTAACCCTGACAGGCAGCTGAGCACTGTACAG
>NW_010354291.1:0-1127 GCF_000700745.2 Antrostomus carolinensis | reverse complement strand
CTTTCTGGACTGCAAACACACTCATGCACCATCAGAAGATGCCCAGTTCTCATGTTGGACTCTCTGCTAAAAGAATTTCACAGAAATGTAAAAATTGAACCCTCAGTGCCTTGATACGTTCAGTTAAGCATCTTGGACTCTGGAAGCTAACTAGAGAAGAAACAGAGCTGAACGGTTTCGTGAAGAATATCGAGGATGAGCCAGAAGGTTTTTGTTAAGTCTGTGGGGGAATTTTTCTTCCCTGTTAACATTTGAGGGCTGATGTGGTAGTTGGTCAGACAGCAGTTAGCGCAGTACTTGTAACACTGTGTACACTAGGGTTTTCCAATCTCTGTGTAGCTTAGAAGTTCTCTTGGTGTTAGTGTGGCAGCCATGCCAGTTCCACATTTGTGATTGCTGTATTTCCCTGGTGATTAAATCTTGTGCCATTCTATTCCTGTTAAATCCGTAGAAAATGAGAAAATACTCGACATTTTGGGGGAAACTTGTAAATCTGAGCTACTTAACGAAGAAACTTCCGAAGCGGAGCGGCCACATGCACAGGAAGCAAGTAACGTGGTGCCAGGCAAGAGACTAGCAGAGGAAGAGGACGCTCTTGCTGCCGCTCAGTTGGAGGAAGATGCTTTAGATTTGGACAGCAAATCGGCACAAGCTATGGCAAGGAAGGAAGCAAAGCGTTTAGTTGTAGCAAGAGGGGAGACGAGTGAACAGACAATAGAGGAAGAGAAACCGGACTCTGAATCTTTAGTAGTAGAGACCCTAAGCAATCAGAGTAGCAAACGCTCCCAAGGCCTGGAAGCCTCTAGTGGGGAAACAGCGGAAAAAGGCGCAGGTCCTGAAGCCAAAGCTAGCAAAGATGATGCCAAGAAAACAGAAGACAAAGCTAATTCTGAGGAATCCCCTGCTACTAAAGAGTCCTCAACCAGTGAGGGCGGTGATCAGAAAAAGAGGTTTGTTTTTTCTCCGTTATAGACCAGATGCTATCTTTTTTTCATTGGTCGTTAAGTGATGCGAATAAGCTGTTTCCTTCAATTGGCCACCGAGACTGATGAAATTGTAGCCTATTCCTAAAGAGTCTGTTTTATTTTTCCATGTGCAGATATATATACATATTTATTTTTTTTTTT
>NW_010354290.1:0-1124 GCF_000700745.2 Antrostomus carolinensis | reverse complement strand
ATGAGTTGATGGTTGGACTGGATGATCTGAGGTCTTTTCCAACCTTACTGATTCTGTGTTTCCCCAGGAGTCCCAAAACTCACCAGCTCTTTCAGAGGCACAGGAGGAAGCTAGCATGGGGCAGGCTGGCCACCATGGCTACCACACCGCTCCCGAGGGCTGCAGAAGGCATCCTCTGCTACACATGGTTTTAAAAACTACCAACTACAGCCCAAGTGTGAATCCCAAAGCAGAGCATCACTTGCCACGTGTGCTCTCATCACCTCTTGCAGCAAAGTGATCCTTCAACACACAGCCTCTCCTTTCTCACCACCGTCTTCCTTCCAAGCAAAGGCTTCAGGCTCCGTGGGACATGATGAGGAGCATCCAAGGGGTCAGGGCAGGCAGGGGCTGAGAGGTGGTAGCTCAGGGCATGGAGGACCAACCTGCTCCAAACTCTGGATCTCTTCCAAAGTAAACGTTCTAACTTCTCACCCACACTCCTGACTTGATTTTCTTCTCCTTCAAACACAGATCGTTATCTCCTGAATTATGTCACCCCGATGGTGATGCAACCTGACTGATGACATCTGCTGACTCTGAAGCCCAAAATCGTACACATCAGTAAATCGGGTCCAAAAGGCACTTTACCCCTTGATTTTTGGCTAATGAAGTAATGAGTTTGGCTTTCTTGTTTGGATGGTTCTTGTTTGGGGTTTTTCTGTTTGGTTTGCTTTTGTTTTGTTTATTTTTCTGGGTAATCCTAATTACTAATATTAAGACTGCCTCAAAAAAAGTCATCTGCGAAATGCGGAGGCTATTTACACATCTAACTGGGGTCACAGGAGAAAATCTGCACTTCCTTGGAGACAAACATCAGCCTGAGCAGGAAAAGCAGCTGCAAGCAGGAGCAAGCTTGGGCAGAAGCAGCAGCTTTGGTGTTGCAGCTTCTTGTATTTCTAACGCCTGGAGAATGTTCCTGTTTGAGAACTGACAGGTGTGTAACTCCCTTGTGTCTTCACACACAGAACTCCTACTGCTCTGGTCCTTCATCCACAACTAAGAGACAAGAGAGAGAGACAAGACAGGGCACTGCTATGTCACAGAAAACAGTGCCAGGGTCTCACCACCCTCACACCAAAGAA
>NW_010354289.1:0-1116 GCF_000700745.2 Antrostomus carolinensis | reverse complement strand
CTCTTTCCCATGATGAATATTAACTGCTCTCAAAATGAGACATGCTGTATTTTGAAAAAGAGGTGAATTGATTTGATAGGCTATGCTTTGCAAAAGCAAAACTGAAGTTTAAGGCAATACTAAAGCTTGAATTTGTGAAAGACAATGTATGTACATAAAGCAACCAGCACTGGAGTAAATTTCAAAGATGGAATCACAAACTTAAGATATACTTTCTGTTAGTGGAGAACTGAAGTTCAAACAATTGAAGGCCTCCTGCTCTTCCTTGTCATCCACTATTTCTTACCATCTGAAGCTGTTCAATTAGAGCTGCTACAGACAGCTTGCTGCCTGTGTCTGTTTCAAAAACGGGACAAATTTTATCTTCTTGTGTCTGACGCAGAGAGGCAGAAAGCTTTTTTTAAAAAAATATTTTATTTAAGTAATATAAAAAATATTTATCAGAAAATAAATAAATTATTGCAAAAAGACTTTTGGTTTCTTCCTTATCTGTGCTAATGAAGTGGGGGAGCGCATCACAGTACATCATGGAAATACTTACTTGACATCACAGCAAGCGCATGTAGATTCCCATGTCACAAGCTGAGCTAAGGCAGGAGGCATTACAAACCTCTCTAGGAATATTGCTATACCGACAAATCCTGGGTCAGACCAGTGAGTTTCGTAATAATCTAACTAAGAAATTATTACCACTTTTCCCACCACAGAAGTTACACTAATATCTAACACTAGTGATTATGAGGTAATTAAAAAATGAAACCAAATGTTTTAGAATTTGGAGTCAGAAAGAGAGAATGAAGCCACTGGTGGAAACTAAAGAGTCACATGCCTGAAAGCATGTCTAATTAAGCAATACACACTTCAGACAGTCCTTGCCTTAGCTTTTTTGCCCATCTAGGATAATGAATAAACCTTACATTAAGTCATTAAGAGCAGATAAAGCAATGATCTACACCACGGGGCTTGTCTACACAGGAAAGAGCTCAGAACAGCTACTGCAGAGTTCTGTTCTGCAACAGCTCCCTGAGGGGACACTTTTTTGCAGTAAGTATGCATTTGTGTGGTTTCACTTAATACACGAGAGGTGAGCTATGTTATAAACAAACAAAGGCATCC
>NW_010354288.1:0-1123 GCF_000700745.2 Antrostomus carolinensis | reverse complement strand
CAAATAATTTTAATATCCCAAATTGTCAAACATTAAAAATATTAAAATGGCCTTCCAAATTAGGAATAGCTTTGGCCAGTTACCTAGCAGTTGAAGATTGGCATAGGTCCATTGAAACTGATTGTACTACACTGATTCATGTCATCAGAGGTACTGTCAAAAGACATCTTGGGGGAAAAAAATGAAGAAACTGAACCTAAAAAAAGCACATAAGCTAAAATGAAAATAATCAGCATTTTCACAAAATCTAGAATATATAAAAAGACACTCGGCTTCCCTTGTTCTGAAACAGCAGGTAACTAAAAAATATTAATCTAATGTTTGAACTCCTATAACTGATGACAGTGCTGAAATACAAAAATGAGAAAAAAATCTTGTTTATGTCAGGATAGTATGACCCAAGACCTTTCCCTGTCCTTTGAGAGCATCTCTGTATAAGCAGACAGCTAGGAGTCTGGCTGAAAGAGCTGTGAGAAAAAAGGCTAGTGTTATAGACCAACCAGTATCTCTCACAAATAGGCAGGAACAAGTTTTGGATCTAAAAGACAACAGAATCTGTCAAAGGGGAAACAAAAAAATAACATTTAGTCTCTGTTTGCACACGCATTTTACAATCTTGCACAAGTTGGCAAGAAATAAACAGTGTTCTAGCTGTCTGAGCCTGGAAGCAGTCTAAGGGGGAGTCGCTCTTGCGAGAACAAAGTAAAGCCGAGCTCTGTCACTATTCACCATCCAAGAACAGAGGAAACCAGGTTGCTAGTCCAACAGGATAGGCTATAGAGGGAAGGATGTCTGAAACAACCAGTGTTGCTTAAAGCTGACCCCTGAACAAAGTAGGACCCTTTACAGGCTGATTTTTTGATTCCTAACGCTAGTGAGTTGTATTCATGTAGTCCAGAAATCATAGGTATGTATAGCACGCATTGTCACACCCAGTTAGCCAAATCATAGTGGTCAAGCCAGGCTATTTGCCCAAAAGAGTTTATCTGTTTGTTACCTTATGGCTTTTGCCAGACAGAGCTTTCACTCAGGTGAGGAACAGGAAGGAACATCCACCCAGAGCTACATGGCATTTGGAGTAATAGAATCATATAGGTTGGGAAAGACCTTATCATCAAGTCCA
>NW_010354287.1:0-1125 GCF_000700745.2 Antrostomus carolinensis | reverse complement strand
CCCTACAAGATTCTGTGAACATTTAGATCACTTGTGTGATTATTATAGCATTTATCGAGGAGATGGAATTCACATGAGGTGATTCATAACTCAGATAGCTTTCATATATTTTGCCACTGCACTTGGAGACACAAGATACTTTCCACATGTACAGCCAAGGTTGCCATATGTCAAATACAAAAAGAACCACTGTATAGACAAATGTTTGCTTCATGTGTACAGATTAATTTTTGCAAGTGCCACAGCTCCAGGAACAACTGGTGAGTCTAGATTTCAAATCAGTCAGGTGGCAAGCTTCACCAGGGACTACCTGTACTCAGAATTAAGACTGCAACAACAAGAATGTACCCCTGATGGATTTGGTACTCCTCAGTGAGCTCAAATGCCTAATGAACAACTGGATATTAAGTCCTTCTATGGACTTTATTTGCATCTTCACCCTTCTGTGGAAAAATGCAAAAATTCCTTTTCCAGTGTTCCTACTCAAAAGCAAGGACAGCTAATGTGGCTGCTGCCTCGACAAACCACCTGGCCATGCTGCGTGGGTGGCCAAGCTGTTCCTGAAGCAGAAAGCAGGGCTGTAAATGCAAGGCATCAGGAGCAGCCCCATGAGAAGCTGAGCCAACCGTGTGGTGGGTATGGGCAAAGAGCAGGGATCTCAGCAGCCACTGTAGCGCAAGTCATCCCCTGGAAAGGCACACAGCCAATAGACAAGAGGAAGCAGCTGCTCCAAATCTCTAGTTCTAACACAAAATGACTAGTTCTAACACTCCCATTGAGGCCTGGTATTTCTAAGGCAATAGAAAAACTTTTTAAAAAAACCCTTTCTTAATGTTTTAGAAAAACTTTTTTAAAACTTCCTTAAGTTAAGGGGTGGGCTTTTTGAAGAAAATATAAATCTAATGTTTATTGTCCTTTAAATCACTTTTGTTCTCTTTCATAATCTCTCAGGACAGCTCAGGAACAAGGAAATATATCTGATAACAGAAAGAAGAGATAAAAACAGCTTATCATTTGGGGAAGGGTTACTTTTTTGACTGGGAAATGTGAGCTCATCATAACAGGAGTAAGAGTTCTGGCACTTCTCTTATCAATACCTTTCTTTGCAAAATGGACTGTGTAGTT
>NW_010354286.1:0-1125 GCF_000700745.2 Antrostomus carolinensis | reverse complement strand
ACTTCCACCAACAGCTCAGTGACTTAAATACCGCAGGCCCAGAAACACTGAATTTCTCTTCTGTTGATTGCAGACAGTAGACTTTCTGGACTTGTATCATCCATCTATTGATCTGGACTACTTGTCTAGCTTTCAGGGCACTGATAGCAGAGGGGGGAAATGAAAGCTCACAGAAAATGCAACATAAAGTAAGCAAAAAAGAGAAGAAAGGTACACACCATCTGACAGGATATCGTGGAAAGCAGAGTTCTGCTCTTGTCAGTAGCTGGGTTTTGGAGATTTGTGATAGAAAAGAATAATGGATTCATTTTAGAAATGTAAGTTCAGGGCTATGTCCTCATGAGAGTGGAAGCAGTCACAGAGGCCCAGACAAATGGCATAGCAGAACCCTAACATAAGCGTTGCAGTGTTTAATTCCCAAACAAAGTGATCTAGAAGAGTATTCATCTTGGCTGTGGTCCTTGTTACAGGCAGAGAGAAAGCATAGGACTACGGCACCTCGACAACTCAAATCCCTTCATTGTCAACAGATGTGAGCACAGCTGCTCACACAACACCGGTGTTGAAATGAGCACTCAAGCATGGGCTGACATGTGTTTAGGGCAGAACAGGGCATAGCGAGTGTAGAAATCAAACTGGGGGCTGGGAAAACAACACTTTCTGTTCGCAGAAGGACCGATCATATGTTTAACAGGTTCAATCTGTTCTCATCCTGATATAGTAGCATAACCACATGGCTTTGTTATCCTGGTGCAGTCTAGTTCAATGAAAGGGATTTTTCAAATTAGAACCATATTCCAACAGTTGCCTGTAATCCATAACTCCATGTTCCTCTGTCCTGCAGTGCTTCAGGGCTGTATCCTTGCCGTGACACACAGCGTAGCAAGGGTTAGAGGCAGAGGAAAACCAGGTTGCCCTGGCTGGAGTGTGCCAGGGGCCTGTCGGGGCACCCTCCTTCAAATTCTTCTTTTCTCTCTCATGAGGGATTTTGATTTTTCCATTTAGTCTAGAAATTGCTCC
The DNA here is from genome assembly GCF_000700745.2 of Antrostomus carolinensis. NCBI lineage: Eukaryota > Metazoa > Chordata > Aves > Caprimulgiformes > Caprimulgidae > Antrostomus > Antrostomus carolinensis. The sequence continues at coordinate 105 of NW_010354286.1, read as the reverse complement.
CTTGCAAGGTCTGGCTAGTAGAGTGATTCTGCCCATTACTTTGTTGTAACAGAAAAGGGAAACAAGAACTTGTGGGGGTTTTTTCTGTTTGTTTGGTTGGTTTTT
>NW_010354285.1:0-1124 GCF_000700745.2 Antrostomus carolinensis | reverse complement strand
TGTGTGGGGAACAATTTGTGGGCTCAGAACTGTTCTGGAGAAGATAAAAATTACTTTTAACTTCTAGAAACCTTCTGACCACAACTTTCTTTTTTTCCTCAGTTAAAAAGCAAAACAAAAGAAAAAGAAGTGGCAGATCAGACTCCCATAGAAGAATTTGTGAGACATGCATTGGCTTTTTGTGAAAGTCTCTACGATCCATATCGAAACTGGAGGCAGCGAATTGCAGGGTATGTGTGGACTAGGGCAGGATTATAAATAAGTGTGGTTTATGATAACTTTAGATAAATAATATGTAAAGTTCCTGACAGAACTACTGGTGCCTGATGTCAAACTAAAATAAGAAGTAGTTACATGTGTATTCTTTTGCTGTTGCATTTTACAACTGTTAGAATTGACAGCCTTGAGCACTTGATGTGATACTATTTTTAGGTTTTTTTCCTGAAGATGTACTCTTTAGAATACCATAAATAAAATAGTTTTTCTACTAAAATTAACATCATGAAGCAGGCATGCTTGAAACTGAACTTCATTGCCGCCGAAGTTGTCAGAGTACTAATATATAGATATATCCTGTTCCATTTAGTGGAAAGATGGATTGTGAGGCTTTTTGAAAGGCAGGAAGAGTAGAGAGCCAGGAAATGGGATTTTCAAGAAAATTTCTCTCATTCTACACACAGGCCCTGTTCTTTGAAGCTGCTAGTGATTCACTTTATCTACTATAACTGGCTCTCCAGAGATCTCCTGTAATTTTCTGTGGGATCTTTTTAATGTACAGTTCTCCCTTATTAGCCCCAAGTTAATTACAATAATGTTAAATGTATATAGTCTTGTGTAGTTCACGTGTTTTTCTGCTTTGTGTACAAGGGCTGAAGTTGTTGCTCCTTGCTGCTATCGTTCAGAGCTGCTTTTCCTTTAGTTCCTCAATTTTATTTCTATCAGGACCATTTTGACATGCATCAAGTATTGGACCTGTGCATGAAAATAACTAAAGGCCTAGAGAGATCATGTCTCATGTTACCTAGTCTTGTAAAACCTCAGGTCCATTCTCACAGCATATCTTCTGTAGAGCTAGCACAGTATTTGTGCTAGCTCAGTGACTTGCATTTGTGCAGCAAGTCACT
>NW_010354284.1:0-1099 GCF_000700745.2 Antrostomus carolinensis | reverse complement strand
GTCTCCCCTCAGCCTCCTTTTCTCCAAGAAAAGGGACCTGATGCCAACTTTCTGCATTCTCACATTGCTGCATAATGACCAAGAACAGTAGTTACTGAGCTGGTCTTTCCCCATCAACTCCCCCCTGAAGAGGAAGAAAGGACTATTTATTCTTCAGGCTATTTCCTGACTAGCAGAACCAATGAATCCAGGATTCCTCCTGATTTCTGTCCACTGTCCCCTGATAGGTCCCATTTGCAATACTTCCTGTTCCCTTCCACATCCCTTTCATGCCTTCTCCGTATCCACCATAGCCACCCAGGCCAGCTCCTGCTTCTCCCCTTACCTCACCTCTTCTTTAGGGAGCAGCAGGCCCAGCTTTGGGTGCTCTGCTTGCTGTCCCCTCTGGTTTCCTATCTCTGCACTTTTGATCCTGCCCCATAACCATTCCATTTTTTCATTTGGTTTCCTCTGTAGCCAGCTTTTTGCTCCTTTTCTCTGCCTTCTGCTTAGTCCTGCAGCCCAGGAAAGCTCTGAGGTTTTGCTAGGGCTGGACTAGTGAGGGCTCAGTAGGATCTAGGTGTGAAGTAGCACGTGTTGTCTCTAACTGCAAGCTATCTTTTTGGCCAACTGTCAGAATAAATGTCAGAGGAAGGTCTATGTTTCCCTCTCCTCAGCGGTGGGGACATGAAACCCATTATCTTTTCCCTTTATCTCAGCAGTGATTTCCATAAAGGGGTGTAGGAACAAAAATCTTTGAGACCTTTGCCTTTCTGATAAATTTCCTTGAAATGAGCTAGCAGGTAAGAGAGGACACAGAGTGATTATATCAACTACCTTTTCCTGGAAAAAAAACAGCTAAAAGTAGTGCTGGGTGTTGATAACTTGGCAGACAAGGAGATGGATCTGAAAGCTTTGCTTTAGGCTCTTATCTGAACGTTCCTGCTGTGGTAGGGGTTAGACTATGCCAAAGAACTGGGAGGGCTGCAGCTGCCACTGTGTATTGCTGTCTGCATTTCAGAGCAATCCCTTGTATGTGCTCATTGAAATCTCTCCATTGCTGATCTTTGGCAGTCTCATGGAACCTGCCAAATTCATAGAATGGTTTGGGTTGGAAGGG
>NW_010354283.1:0-1121 GCF_000700745.2 Antrostomus carolinensis | reverse complement strand
TCATATCATGATATGTAAGGAAATTAGTAAGCAAAACAAAATATTGCCTCTTGGATACTTTCAAAATATTTTTTACTTTCTATAGTTTTTCAATGACTCTTGATTATAAACATTTACAACCTAAAATGAATATTCATCTATATTATATATTCTGACAGGGAAAGACAAAACTTTATATAAAGCTATTTTTGCCAGCAAACAAACAAAAAAGTTGCCACAGGAAAATAAATACTCAGATCCACACAAACTATTGGCAACAAAATTATAATTTGAATAATTAATAGGAGGAAGACAATTACACCACATTAGTTGTCTGGAAGGATCCAGATCTCTACAGATTTGTGTATGTGTCGGGATTACTGACACGCTGCTGACATACAGGCACTTCTGGCCTGGCATTTCAAGGTAATTCTAACGGTTCTAAGAAGTGCTGTGCTGACAGTATGTTTTCTGGGAATTATGGCTCAGCCCATGGGAACTGATGGGAATCAGACTGTCCACTCATACTGACAGAATGAATGGCCACAAGAACAATTTTGTGTAATCTCCTTGGGGAGAAAAAGGCTGTGGCAAAAGGGTTCCCAGGGAGTCCTGGGAAAAAAAGAAATGAGGTTTCATTCTGGTGCAGCAATCCATTACAAGATTATTACCTAAACCCTTTCATGTCACTGTTACGCTGGAAAGAACCAAAAGAGTGGCTAGCAGGAAGAAAATGATAAATAGAAGTTGGAAAGTCCAACTAGACATCTCTCAGGCTAGAAGTGGAAGAAACAGAACAAAGAAAGGCCAAAAGAGAGGAATTCAGTTAAGCAGGTGGAATTATGGAAGAAAACTTTATCATTTTTTCTCTTTGAATGCATTTTGAAAAACTAGGGCATAGCCTTCAAACTCAGGGACTAGAAAGTCTGAAAGATGCCTGACCAAAAAGGTTTCATAACATTCTGTGCCCATCTTTTGATTTCAGCAGCGTGCATCTCTCGTGAACTTATTTTACATTCATTTTGTACTTGCTCTCCTTGTGCGGAGAGAAAAACAACACAACACAAACCAAAGAGGTCACTGGACTCATATCAGATGGATTTAGTCACTGATAATGTAGAATTAAAAAAAAAAAAAAAAAA
>NW_010354282.1:0-1108 GCF_000700745.2 Antrostomus carolinensis | reverse complement strand
AATAATAATAATAATAATAATAACAACAATAGTCATACCTGAGTTTTTAGTAGTCCTTTCTAGCTTTAAACTCTAAGCAAGGATGAAATTGTAGGAAACTTCATACTTAGAAAAAAGCAAATCCTACTTGATTCAAGTGTTGCTCGTCTACGATCAAAAGTATATTTTGAAAACAAGTTCCAGGGGATTAGAAGTCTGAACTGAATTTATGTTATAAAAACTGTGCTTTAACTGGAGGTCTGCTTTTCTGGTTGGATTATCCACACTGTAAATGCATGCAGAAAGCATCAGCTTTGTTCCCTTTTTCTGCTCTCCCAGAAGCTTTTCCAGTTTTGTTCAAAGACTGGAATAAGGAGAAAAAGGGGCATTTCAAGACACTTTAAATAACCATTCCCAAAATTGTTTTCTTATGTTTTGAAATAGAAATAAATTACAGCTATAACAGAAATATTTTAAAAAATAGCCATTCAGAATTTCACAGTATCTCAGCTGTAACTAAAATCTACATGGATCAAGCTTCTGATAATTTCTTCTACTTCCTTAAACCAAATTAGTTGTAACCCACTGTAGGGCAAGCATTTGAAAATAAGCTTAATTCTCTGTTTCCCGGTTCTCTGTTCTTTATGATGCTCAACTAGAAACAACAGAGGAGATATCATCTCATAATCGGTAAAGGTACAGTCGTATATAGATTTCCTTAGCAATACTGATTTAGCATTGTACTTACAAGTCATTGCTTCTGCTCCCTAGCAATTCTTCTCTATCCAATTCAGTTCAGTTCATCAAGAATGTTAGACATCAAGCAAGTAATGTACGAAAGCAGGCCCTTTTCGGGTTAGAAACTACTTAAATGTCTGTCAACAGTCTAAAAATAAAATAGAAATAAAAGTTTAGCAGTCTTCCCCTCCCAGAGCAGGAGATTCCAAGTGCCTCACAAAAATGGTGAGACTTAGGGCATTTGGATGTACTATTGAAAAAATATAAATCTCTATCTACTTTTCCCTAGTCCTTTAAAACAGGAGAGAGGGAAAATTATCTGTCCAGTTATCCTGTTAGTGGCTATTCTTCCAAAATGACTTCTCTTTTTCTTTTCTTTTCTTTTCTTTTC
>NW_010354281.1:0-1119 GCF_000700745.2 Antrostomus carolinensis | reverse complement strand
TTATTTTCAGTTTATTTTAGCAGAATACAGTATTTAACTTCAATGGTAGAAACTACTTTATATCTTAAAAATAACATTTTATTATATTAAATATGTAACGTGTTTTTTCAGCTAACGTAGTTCTGCTATTAAATTGCATCACATGCTGTCATGCCTACATCGTACAGAGTTAGTCACCCTTGGACATCACACCAGGCTCTTAGTCATGAGATCAATCAGACCTAAATCTTCTCTGAGACTTAATCAGTTTACTTCATGAAAGTTTCTTACTGAGACTATAATCAGTTTACTTCATGAAAGCAGTCTCACACTTTAGTGTATACCACACCTGTATCCCTGCAGAATTCATAAGCATAAAACTAGTTTTCAGTTTTCATTTCTGATAAATATTTAATTTAATTTTTAGGTCATCCTGCAAGATGTGATAAAGTTTTTAGTTGTCTATATCGTGTTTTTGCTGGGATTTGGCGTAGGTAAATATTACTGGAGAAAAGCACTGATGCTCTGTGTGAGTAAACATTTTAGCTTTATTATGAATAAGAACCCTGTTGTCATGATGAGAGCTCATGTTGGGGTTTCTTCTGGATATTAAAAAGCCAAGTTTAGAGATTTAAACTGTCTAGAGACTATCTGAACAGATAAGTAATTTGGTTCTTGTTCAATTGCCTGCAATTGCATTTGGACGTGGGGTCTTTCTGCTTCCTGGTAATCTGTCATCTTGCTGCTGCTGTGTATGTTGCTGGGCAGCTCTAGCTCTTTAATAAGCAGTCCATTTTGAATTCTTTAGGGTAAAATGCCATGTATACAGAAAGCATTATTGTGATTAACATTTTCTCGTGCTTTTTTCTCAGCCCTTGCTGCATTGATTGATACTTGTCAAGATGGCAACGAGTGCAATTCCAACAGCAGTCTGGGGCCTGTTCTGATGGATCTTTTTAAGCTCACCCTAGGACTGGGTGATCTGGAGATCCAGCAAAATTCAAAATATCCTGTGCTATTTCTTCTGCTCCTCATAACTTATGTTGTGTTGACTTTTGTTCTTCTCTTGAACATGCTGATTGCATTAATGGGAGAAACAGTGGAAGATATTTCTAAAGAGAGTGAGCACATCTGGAAACT
>NW_010354280.1:0-1118 GCF_000700745.2 Antrostomus carolinensis | reverse complement strand
TTTTTTCAGATAACTAATTAATTTTGTTAAGCTGTTCTAGAGATTATAACAACTCCTTTCTCTCTGAGGGGTGGGTCATATAACTTTTAAATCCCTTTCACTCCTATTAGTGCAACCACTGTTGTGTTTGAATTGGAACTAGATAGCTGCAATGTACTGTGATTGCACCATGTCCTGCCTAAGAGCAGTGTCAGCTCCACGACGTGTGCAGGCTTGTTTCTTGCTCAGAAAGCAGATGGGTGGATAAATAGGTACTGATAGTTGATGTTCTAGATAGATGCTATTGAGTTAAATTTATATAACGTGTTATAACAAGTGTTGAGCTGTAATGTATGTAGAGAGAATATAGCCAAAGTGTGTTAAATGACAATCTGCTTCTGGCACGTGCTGTTCTCTAACACTCGTGTGCAACTCAGTGGTCTCTTTGATCACTGCTTCTTGAGAATAACCCTTTTTGAAGTCATTATATGACCAGCTTAACAAAAAGCAGTGCAATCTGTCATTTCTTTTGTTCTTGCAAGTATGTGTTGGCCTGTTGTTACTGACTTAACAGCTAGAGAGCAAGCCTGGATTGATAAATAAAATGTTCCATCTTTTTATTTCTTAAGGTGTCAGTTCCTATCAGGAGTTGATAGAGTGTTTCACACTGGTCATAAAGTCCTTGGAACATGGTGAGATACAGCCGTGGGTATGTATTTGTATTTCACAATAAATTGTAAAATTTGGAGTTGTTTGAAGTACAATATAGTTCTTGTTACTTAACTGCTCCTCATTTCTGCATTGTATTGTTTTTAAATTGCTTTCACATGTCACAGTCTGCCTCTGTTTCTGTGGTATTGTACTTCTGAACAACATTTATGATATTTTGTACACAGTTACATCACAAGAAAACTTTTCTAATTTTTAGATTCATCAAGGGAGCAGCAGTTTGCTGAGTAAAATGATTCAACAGTCTTATCATGGAAAGATAGAGGTCGTTTCCCTTAGTGGCATCACTCCAATTCAAATGCTCTTGGAGATTGGTTTGGATAAGATGAAGAAGGACTATGTCAGTTTTTTCATAGGTAAGCCTGATGTCTGTTAACATGAGTAGAAATTCAAGATAAAAGGTATTCTCT
>NW_010354279.1:0-1116 GCF_000700745.2 Antrostomus carolinensis | reverse complement strand
TCTGAAGATCTGGACTGGTAATATAATTAGAACAGGAAACCACCTTGGTCCAACAGACCAAGTTTGATCCAAAATTGAAGACCTGTGAAGATGGGAGGTAGAGCTGTCCTTGGAAAGGCCTAAATGGTTTGGGTTGTTTTTTTTTTTTTCAGAGACCAACCTGCCATTAGATTCCTTGGCTACATTCCACAGTACAACAATGCCAAGTGCATTTTAGCAGCTAGGTCTGGTACACGGGAGGGGTTTTTTTTGTGCCATCTTGCTGAGCATTGGTTGAAATCCAAAAATGCTTGTAAGTACACGATGAGGTGTATAGGTAATCCCATTGCTTTAGGTGCAGACACTTACATGCTTAGAGATAAACACGTTCTTCAATAACTGCCTGAATTGATGCGAGAGCAACCAGCTCCTCTTGTGATTGTCTTCCTGAGAGAAAAATGCAGCATCATAGAATAGCTCCAGAACACCTGCAGCATCCCTCACAGTGTATCTCCCATAGCTTTGAGAAAAATCAATGTTGCTTGGTATGAGCTCTTTTCCTTCTCTCATCCCTATTCCCTCAACTCCCCAGTTGTGCCCTAACCCTTTGACTCAACACAGTCCTCTAAAGGCTGAAAAGGGCTTGACCTGGTATAAAAAAGCAGCGTCCATCACATGTAATAAATATTTAAAACATTTTATCAGTGTAAATAAATGCTAAATTCTGTGAGGCCAGGGAATGGCATTAACATGTTTTGCTTACTGAAACATTTATGGAGTTAATGTCAGCCAACAGAATGCAGCCAAGAGGGGTTTTGTTAAAGGTAAACTGAAGTGCTTTTAAAATAAATACTAAGAGCTGTTGAAGATCTTCAGTTAACAGAAGAAAAGTGCCATTTACAATGCCAAATATTTGTAAACCATTTATTTGTTTTTATATTTACTTGCCAGGACATAAGTTCAGGACTTTGCATTTACAATTGGCCAGCTCTGGCGTTGCCAACCTCTGTAAAGCGGTGTGAAAACACAGCTTGTCACTCGGCTCTGACAAGGCAGTTATTGGCATCACCTATTTCAAATCCAGAGGCCAGCTTATCAGTCTGATCAGACCTCTGAGATCATTGAGTCCAACTGTAC
>NW_010354278.1:0-1122 GCF_000700745.2 Antrostomus carolinensis | reverse complement strand
TAAATAATTGCATTTTGACAGTCCTCAAAAGTCCCAAAGTCTGGATTCTATGAACTAATGTATCTGCAATAGCAAGAGAAAATTCCTCACTGCACCTACACTGTAAGTACTTTATTTTGCTGGCAATATTACAAGACCTGCTTCCATTCTGGGAGAGACAAACACAACTTGAACATGAATATTTACACTCCAGCACAGGCCACTAATTTGCAGGAAAAGTTACACTTGTGACTCTCATATATTAAGAAATAGAAGAGACACTGGTATTCATTACCCGTGAATTAGCACTTAGGGGGACAAAATTGCTCTTGGTTTACTCACAAAAATAAATCACTGTTTTCTTCTTTTGTTAATAACAGCTAAACCATTTTCAATGTTAGGTCAAAAAAAAAGCAACCCTACCATTGCTTGTGCAGACACAATTCTAAATGCTACCCAGTCTGAGAACAGAAGTGTGGAAACAAAGCCTGCTATTGCAGATTTCTTCTCCTTCCCCTTAAGAAAGTCATGTTCCAGCTGCAAAGGAACAAGGCAGTAAGTAAACTGCTGGTCCATGTTAACATCAAATTATTGCAGGTGAACACAACATGTGCAGGAGCAAAATCTGCTGAAAGGCTCAAGGCAACAGAGTAATAGACCATGAGCTGAACAGCAATCAGGAAGAAGGTCTATAAAACAGTCCACTTCATACAATCATCTACTGTCATTAAAATAAAGACTAGTGGCACACAATTACCACTGAGTACTGAATTTAATTAGGAAAACAGACAAGTCAGATGAAAGACAGAGCACCACTAAGTTTGACTATTCATTTGATCTCACGATCAGTTTCAGCTTCACACTTCTTTGGAAAATAGCAGCTAGAAACAAGAAACATAAGATTATCACAAAACTAAAAAGACAGAAGTTGGTAAAGAACATCTTCAGGAAGCCATAAAAATGAAAATCCAGTTTGGCAAGGGCAGACAAAAAAGATCCTTAGAGAATAAAAACGAAAGAAGCAAGCTCTTTCATTTTGAAAGGTATATTGGCAAACAAGAACACAAATGTCATTCAGTACTGAAACTGAGTTTGAAAGATTTTTGCTATCAGATAATATTTCTCAAGTAAAAAAAAAAAAAA
>NW_010354277.1:0-1122 GCF_000700745.2 Antrostomus carolinensis | reverse complement strand
GATGACGTCCCTGCCAGCGTTTCGCACACTTGGGCGGCTCGCTGTGGTGGCTCAGAGGGTCAGTCTGTCCACCCTGGTCGTGTTCGCTCATCTGTCTCTCAAGACCACTTCAAACATAATTTCAATGAATCACGCCTTAGGAGAAGGGCATACCAGCTTCTTTGAGACAGATGTTTGTTCTGTTACATCCAGTCCTTATGCTTTGTTTGTCTTGTCTACAAACATGTCAAAATGTGTTTGGTGTGTGACTGGTTAGGACTTGCTCTGAAGGCGTTCAACTGGCGCTGGAATTCGTTAGAATGTCATTAATGATGTAATTCTCCTGAAGCATCTGTTATTCTACTCATAAGCTTATAGCACTGGGATAGAAATATTTTTTCATGTTATTTCTAGTGTTTTCCTTTCACTTTGCTCATCAGCTGCAGCAGCCCGCTGGGTTTCCCTTGGATCTCAAGTCAGGGTCATTCTCTTCTTTGCAGACACTTGCCATGTATGTCACTGGGGACACGTCCTTCCAGCAGAGCGTTTAAATATAGACAACAGAGACTAGTTGTTGACATCCTTCAAAGACTGAGCACATCTTTTGCAATCTATGCCATTGTTTAGAAAACTCAAGAGTTATTTTAGGATATGAATTGTTCCTTGTGCTGTCAGTAGGCAAACACTCAGAAATGTGCACCCTGCAAATCATCCTTGACGGCCCTTGTACATAAAACATTCACTTGAAATGTGTCATGCTTTCTTTGCATATTCTCTTAATCCTTGCTCTCAAGCAAGCAATTACAGTGATTCAGAGAAGCCACGTGCGTGACAGATGATTATAGTGAATGTAAAATCTGATGAGAAGGGAAGTGGAAAAGGTGACTGCTCACCCCCTGGCATTTTTGTCATGTGGTAATGGCGCTGGAGCACCAAAGTAAAGCTTGAGAAAGAAAATGCTTGTGAATCAAAGTGGATGAATGTGAATGTAATGAAGGTTTTGTCTCAGTTCTGGGTTGCTCTCATACTGTAGCTGAAAACACAGTTTTTGTGCCTCTAGTGTGATGTTACGGTGACTTTCTCATGTGGAATTTCCAGCTGATGTCTCCTCAGTGGATAAAGAGGAATGGGGTTGATAAAAAA
>NW_010354276.1:0-1123 GCF_000700745.2 Antrostomus carolinensis | reverse complement strand
GCAGAAAACCAAAGCAAATCTGCCAGTTCGTCACCAGAATCGCTGAGCCCAGGAAACGACAGTTTACGCGCTGTGGTGCCAAGGGGCCGTGGCTGCCTGCGGTGTCTCGAGGCCTATGGAGCACTCCTGCTCCGCGCTGCTGCACGGCATCGCCCTGCGGCACCTTCTCGTCCCTATCACGTCTGTCTACAGAACGAACCATGGGATCCCTGCACGCAGGTTTATCTGAAACCCATTCACGGGCAGTAGGAGCTAGGGTACACCTCCCTTGTTTGCCTGTTTGATCAGCTTTTTGGAGGCGCTTATGTCATTTACGTAAGTGTAACGTGTAAATGTAAAAAACCCTACTACCTCGGGCGGCATCGCTTGTGTCAGCTTTAGATTAAAGCTTCCTGAATCAGATCAGAAATGGCTGCTTTGCTCTAAGGGTGATAACCTACTCAAGATAAAACAGAGCAGAGCATCTTACACACCTTTACTACTGGCAAAGTATCTGTGAAACCAGAAAGACACTGGGAGGTTCCTTGCCGAGTGATACAGTGGGCTGGTTTTGTTTCCTCACAGCTGTTACAGCCCAGGTACATTAGGGATGCTGGAAACATGCATTTAGATGGAAGTAACAATAGGAGGGTGGAAAGGTGGATGCACGTCCCCTGTGTGTTCTGCCCTCTCAATTGCATCAACCCATCCGTGTTATGACCCTATCGGGGGATCTAGCATTTAGCTTTTTATTGCAGCCATTTCTGAGAAAATCAGCAACTTGTTTTGGGGAGAAAGATTTATTAGAGATGATTGTGTTATCTGCTGGATGTGAACTAAAAAGAGACTGTAACCACACACACATAACCCGCAAAAAGAAATCGTAATTGGAAGGGAAAGATTAATAGGGACACAAGTCTGTAGAATTTTATTGTTAAAGAGATCAATTTATTACGCCCTTGACTGCAAGTTAAATTAATACACGTAAAATTACAACACGGAAAAGAGATGCCAATGACTGTCATAAATACAGCTTGCTTTTCTTTCCTAGTTATTTAGGGAGGATTGGGAACTCTTGTGAATTCATGTTCATTAAAGCCTTGAATAGAGGCAACTAACCAATAACTGCGGTGGAAGCAACAAG
>NW_010354275.1:0-1122 GCF_000700745.2 Antrostomus carolinensis | reverse complement strand
CTTCCAACCCATACCATTCTGTGATTCTATAATATACATTCATTTCTATAGTTAATCATTAATTTAAAAAGATAATGTCATAGAGAAATACAAAAGACATAATACCGATTCTATGTTACATAAAACTTCTCTGCACATATAGTAAAACTATTTGGCTAATCTTTGAGTGGTAACACACTACGTCCTTATATAATACCTTTGGTGCATAAGTCCAAGAAGAAAGCTCTTACGTCATGAAAAGCTTTATGAAATTCATTGAATTAGGGGTATTTTGTTGACACAACCAAGAGCATAGATTTTCAGTATTAGAAAATATCCTCTAGGGAAATACCATGGGCCAATATGTTTTTAAACCCTGGCTTCAGAGACAGTTCAAGGTTGCTTGAGCACTTTAACAAAACTTAGTTTTGTGGCAAGATCAGAATGAGCTCATATTAGAGTAAAAGACGTCACAATGAGAAAGATAATGAAGGGTGGGAGGACTGCAATAATCTAGGAAGAGTGAGTAGGGGTGCTCTGGAGGCAAATAAAGATACAGTTAGAAAGGAGTCAGTGGTGGTTTTGAGGGTGTTGTGTTTTTAATAATAATTAATGTTTTTAATAATAATTAATGCAGCTTAAGTAGTGTCTTGTGACTGAGAGAACTAGGATGAGTTGATGTGGCTTCATGACCTAGAAGAACCCTAAGGTAGCAAAGAGAGCTGTCTCTTTGTCAGTCCTGTTTTCTTTTTTTTCTATATTATCTCCTATGAATATCTTTATATTTGACAGTCTGCCTACTCTATGGCTTGCTACTATAACCTGTTGCCTACTTTGCCTGCTGCTGTGAGCTGTTTTGAGCCTTGGTCTGGAGGCATATTGATAATGAAAGAAGAAGGTATTGTTGTAATGGTAAAATCTTCAGAATTCAGAAGAGAGGGCGGCTGGAAAAAGAGAAGAAGCTCAGAGAAAAACTCAGGAAATCTGGAAAATAAGAACTGCTAAACAAATTGGGACCTGCCTATTTGAAATTTTTTATGCTCTATCGTTAGGCCAGAATATAAGAGACAGGGACATGCTGACAACACATCTTCCAAGAGCTGTCTATTACTGGGCTATAACCTCCCTTCAGGTAGTTGAAGA
>NW_010354274.1:0-1122 GCF_000700745.2 Antrostomus carolinensis | reverse complement strand
CTCCCTGTAAGTCCTTCATCTTCCTGATGTATCAGTTTTTAGGCCGAGTTTCCCAACACAGTGGTTGGGAATTCCCACAGAGTTGCCTCTGTTGTGTTTAACACAAGCAGACATGACTAAGAAATTACTTTTCCTCTATTAAGTGCAATTTGGCTACCTAACTATGGGAAATGAATTGGAGATCTTTTTTTTAAGTCCCAATAGCCTTACATCCTTCCTAGTCATGAAGGTTCCTTTTAACCAGTGGTGTCTGTAGTGCTTTTTAGCTGATGGGGATCTCAACAGAAAATTTTGTAGTAGTCATGTATAACAAAGTTTTAAGAGGACAACATCGTATACGATAAGAACAGTGTAGGTTATTCATCGTGAAAATATTGTGAACAAGGTGGAAATATTTATTTGGTATCCATCGGAAGTAGAAATGTTGTCTATTAACTTGTGAGGGACCTTGTCATTTTCTGTTAAGCTCTCTTACTTGTGCCCATGCTGAGCTGTCACTTGCTCCTCTCTGTGAACTTATGGACAGCCAGGGAACTCCCCACTGAGGACCACTGTGCAGGCATAATATGTTTCTCATACTTGTGTCTTTGGCTGACAGGCCCAAGCCATAGTATATATGTCATCCTTGTCTAATGTGAGAGAGAAAAGTCTCAAAGATTTTATAAAGGGTTAATAACTTTTGGTGGGAGTGGATCTCCAGTGTAACCAAGGTAGGGGTTACCTACTGGTTTTACATTTAGACAGCTGCAGAGAGAGGATAAATTAATTATGTGCTTAAATAAGGGAAAACAAAGACAATCTTCTTTGCAAGCCTTTTAGGGTTTTAGTTTTGTGGTTGTTTTGTTTTGTATTGCCTTTCCTTGAGGAATACCATCATTTCTGGTAAAAATAATTTTACATTCTTCTTAATATTCTCTAATATTCTCTGGGGCACATGTTTAGTAATAGTCTTTTTAATGTCTACTCTTTTTTTCTAAAGTTAGTAATACACATAGAGGAGAACTTAATATTGTAAATGGTTGTCTTCATTAAAGGAGAAAGTGGGAAATAATATATTTTCAGTAGAACACTAATTTGATGTAATCTCTTTATTTTTTAACTTAAGTTTTATTGATTTTTTTT
>NW_010354273.1:0-1118 GCF_000700745.2 Antrostomus carolinensis | reverse complement strand
AAAAAAAAACCCAAACAAAACAAAAATCAGTGGAGCTTCTACCTAAGATAAAATGTTGAAGTCAGCAGCTTGTAGTGGGATAGGGGGGAAGAAAAGATGAAATCCAATTTACAAGAAAACTTCACTACAAAGCTCACATGCCTTGTGGCAGTCTTACTTGAGTACAAAATTGTGCAGCATGCAGGTGACATAATTAGGTCACTGGGGGCAAGGATTCTTAGAACTATTACATAAAGAAATCCATAAAACTTCTCAAATTAGACTTCCTCCAAGTTTCAAGGAGGTTCAAAACAACAACTCTGCAAGCAATCTGGAGTGCATTCTTCCTGGCAACACATAGAACTGTTATATGATCTGGCTAACTAGTTACTTCCCATCACTATTCCATTCTCAGCTTGCAATTATTTAGGGAATCCTGCTAAATAATTTTATAACTTTGGCACTGAACATGAACCAAGATTAAAGAGATGCAATAGGCAAATTACCAGGGTGTTTTCCTGTCGTTTCAGAAGGAAAAGCGATATTACTCATATAATAAAAGTGGCTAATAACAGTCAGACTTTGCAGATAGGATTTTCAGAAGCGTCTAAAAGGTGACCCAAGAGCATTAAAAACAATGACCTTTCCTGCTCAGTATTTGTTGCTACTAATTCAAATGGATGATATCTAATAATCAAAATCTAATGGAACAGAAATCAAGTGTGAGCTGGAGACTCACATGTGAGAATGACAATGGTTGTGCTGGGAGGAACGGACCCCAGCGTTGGGATCATGGTCCACACTGACACAACAGCTACAGTTCACAGCCATAAGCAGCTGTCCATGTGGGCATTTCCTGGATTTTTCAAGCTAGTGCAACATCTATCACCACAGGCTGGATGGAATTGTCTCACAGACAATTTTATATCTGGCTCATTTCACAGTGGTAATTTCAAGAAAACCAGTATTCAAATCATCACCACCTTCTCCTATCAGAAGAAACTAATTTTTCTGACACTACACAAACAAAATCCTATTTCAGAGGCAACCATCCCTTCTTGAGGTGACTGTAAGAAATAATCCCTCATGGTTTGTGCTGTTCCACTAGGTGGCATTGATGACACACGTCTGTTTTCTGT
>NW_010354272.1:0-1122 GCF_000700745.2 Antrostomus carolinensis | reverse complement strand
TCTACTCCTTTCAGCACTAGTACGGTGTGAGTTGGGCACTGCAATTTCAGAAAGCTGAGAACAGACTCAAAAGAAGTCTAAAAGACAGCATCCTTGACTTCAAAGGCTTGTGTTTTCTGAGAAAGAGAAGATGTGAGGGGGCTGAAGGACAAAACACAGCATTCTTCCAATCTTTAAGGGTTCTTGTAGAGGAAAGAGCAGACAATTACCTTTTCTTTGCATGGATGGTACATAAAGATGGAATATACTTACTTCTGGGTCCTGCAAACATGAATTTTTCCTAACTTCACTGACATGAATCATGCTGGAGAAGTCCATGTCCATGACAGTCCACCCACAAGGTTTTTTTCAAGTGATAAAATGTTTAGGTGCTTTGTTCCCTGGGCACTGGTCTGAGACTCTCAGCAGGATCTAAAAGCCTGCAGCAGCCTGGCCACAAGTCTGTTTTGAAAAATCTTGGCATGAATTCACAACTGCTGAAACAGTGGAAACACAAGTCCAGTGTCACCATCACTGAAGCCAGAAGTGCTCTGCCATCCCTCTGCTGCACTGGCAGGACTGGAAGACTGCAAATCTGTAACCAGCTGCAGTATCCCTCCTCCTCTTCTTGCTCTCTTCAGTGAGAGCAAACTGCTTCTGTGGCATTGTATTGCTGGCAGTTGTCACCTGCCTGTGGCAGTAAGTGGGACACCACGGGAGCTTTTCTCAAAATCCCAGGCAGACACATCTTTGGAAGGCTCCTCTGACACAGAGAATGTCTTCATTTCAGCATTCCCTTAGCAGACAACTCATTCAATGAGTTCCCTGTTCCTCAGTGTCCCAACCACAGTATGGCAATAAGGGATGGACTGCAAAGCTGGGGCAGAAGCCTCCTGGCCTGGCTTTCTGTTCAGATCTTTCCTTTTTCACCGTGGCTTTGCTGCTGTCTTTACACACAGCCACCAGTTTGACTGAGATGTTAAACTGTTTGTGAGCTGTTCCTTGGAAAAGGAACCAATACTGAGAAGGTGTGAAGTGTCCCCCACGTGCTGCTGTAGGGTCACACCAAGGCTTGCAGGGGCTCAGTCCCACCGAGCGCCTCGGTGCTGATGCCTCATACAAGCAGTCGTATGGTATTTACCA
>NW_010354271.1:0-1115 GCF_000700745.2 Antrostomus carolinensis | reverse complement strand
TTTAAATTCATTCAGCAGATACAGTACGTACAGTATTCTGCACAAAATGAATTGCCCGTGTGAAAGGAAACACGTTATTTCTTTATATGTGTGCACCTGTGCATCAGAACACTTTTTATTTGCTTAGAAAAAATATTTTTTTCATATTTTGCAGCTCATCCATTACCATTGAAATGTTATCAGGAATGGTTTGCCTTGCTAATGCATCTTTAATCTGAGAATTAAGGGAGAAACATGGTGCGTGGTATACATTTTGGCTGCAGAAAAGGCAGGTGTTCATTTCCAACACCAGTGCCAATGTTCTGCTCTTTGCAATGACAAACTAAAGGCAAAAGTTTAAGCACCGAAAGGCTGGCTCACTCTAGCACAGTGCCATACACCACATTGTACCTTTATTCCCAGAGCTGTCCCAACCAAGCCCGTATTTGCTCTTTTGTCACTGGTAATATGTTCAATCCAAAGCAGGATAGTGAACAGCAACTTTAAAGTGCACATGGGCAAGCTCACTGTGCTGTCTCAGAAGTGCAAATTTCAGAGAGCATACCTGTTTAGCTCAATTATTACTTTAATACCCGACTGGTGTGGTATGCACAGATAATTTGGACATTTGAGGCAGTTGTATTCCATGATTCATGTGGTTTATCTATGCTACCTTGCCAAAATGAGGCAAAGTGGGCAACCAAATACTCTGAACAGGTTTCAAAGGAATTACAGGTTCTGGGGGAGAGAGCAAGGAAATATTGCCAGGGAATGCTTTGTTAATGGTGACTTTGTTTTCTGGAGTGTGCAGATAAAGCTTGTGAGTTTGCAGCCCAAAATGGTGCACTGCCCTGATTATCTTGAGCAGAAAGCAGAGAAAGGGCAGGGTAGGGCAAGGAAGAAATCTGGGGAACTGTTTCTTCACTAGAGATAGAGTTGTTGTTTTCTTCTCTGTAGCTCTTCACAGTTCAAGACCAAACAGTTAACATGAGGAACTGCTCAGGGGGAGGGAAGAGCCTCTCCTATGTGGAATTTCTTATGATTCCTCCATCCCGTAAAAAATTGAGTGCCTAATGTTTTGACTGCCCTTAATGATGAGATTGCCCAGGATTGCTATCTGCATTGATTGTTTCTAT
>NW_010354270.1:0-1121 GCF_000700745.2 Antrostomus carolinensis | reverse complement strand
TGCAGTCCTGTCACATTCTATTCTCAGTTTATTTTTTTTTTCCTCCTCAAAACATGTTTTAGTCATGTGATCATATTATTGTTTTTCTTCCATATTGCTCTAATACTTAAAATACTTAAATAAAATACTCTTCTAATACTCAAGAACTCCTGCAGCAGAACTCTCCTGTTTTCTTTTTCACTGTTCTTTATTAACACTCAGTCCTACATTTTGCTCTTCACATCTTCCCAATTTCCCCCAATAATTTCTTTTGGGAGTCCAAGAGAATCTCCTTCTCCTTTGATTCATTCCAGAAGTCCTTGTTGGGCTTTTCATGCTTAGTATTTCTGTTACTCTATTCTAAGTAATTTCCAACCTTACACAAAGGGGAAAAAACCAAGAATATTTGTTCAAGACAATTGGATCTAAACCTGCAGCATGTTCCAGAAATGCTGGCTGTATCTTTAGGACTTACCCCTCCACCAGCCAGCAACTAGGGAATTCCTGCTATGAGCTCAATACCAACCAGTTGGGCTTCCTTTATTTAGGAAGGATGGCGAGCAAGGAGACAGCACAATTACTGGGCAAGCAATTACTAGCACCACGTAACTCTTCAGACCCAAAGCTTGCTAGACATGGCTTCCTTTATATACAATGTATATTCTCATGTCCAGCATTTTGGTATTTAGCAGTTGTTTACAATGCATATTTACACACACATACTTCACTAGTATCATGCTTAAGTTATTCCAGCTGGTATGTATGCTTTGAAACTAGATTTTATGCATATATCATTATCTGTGATAATAACTGTATAGCTGAATATGAAATAATTAAATTACATCTATACACAGACACACTCCTCTGCAAATCTACCTAAACAACTTGATTTATGCTACTTTACCAGTGTTGGGATGACTCATTATTATTCAACACCCTTCTGTCCAGAGCAAGGCCACCACACCTCTGTGTTTGTTGTCACATACAATATTTATTATCATGTAAAATCAGGAACAGCTCATAGCTGTATGCTGTGACCCTGTCTGGTAGCAACAAGGTTTTTCCCCTTGCTTAGGTTCAGACAAGTTTTCATCCACTCCACACCAGCAATGCTGGTGCCCAATATTGCTTACCAGGCTGGA
>NW_010354269.1:0-1119 GCF_000700745.2 Antrostomus carolinensis | reverse complement strand
GATAAGCAAAACAGGACCTTTGTTTTTCAGAGAGTAGCTATGTGCTTACCTGAATCAGTTCAAATCCCATGTGTTAAGATGCTTATGTGAAGATCAGTGGCCGTCTGCTGCTGGCACCTACCCCATCACCTGGGAGCTCTCAGCAGCATCCTGGTGCAATGACTCTCTGGGAGGCTGAAGGGGAGCAGTTAGGGAGAAAATGGGCAGGATCTCGGAACAGATTTGTCATCTTTTTTGGAGAGGAGGAGCTGGAGTATGTGTTTTATAAGTATAGAGAGCTCGGTGAAGAGCTGGGAGAAGGTCTCTTGCAGCAGGACCTGAGTGAGCTTGGATGGAAGGTGGGACGTAGGCAGTGCACCTTCACCAGTGAAGTCCAAGCCACAGCAGGCACCGTTCTCCTTTGTGTAGCCCTCATGACTGCTTTCTTGGGTAGCAGCTGGGCTGGACACAGCCAAACCACTTGTGCTTTGGTAAAGGGTCTAATGAGGTGCAGAACCCAAAGCCTTTTGGCAATGGGACAGCTCATCAAAACTATGTGTTGTTATTTCCTTTCTATTGACATGCTAAACACTGATTTGACCATCTTAAGCAGTGTTACAACTGTCACTGGCTGCATCCTAAAGGAATCCTAATTATCGGGGAAGCTAATCAGATAGGCTTGCCTTTGCCAGCAGACAACTGGAAGAAAAAGCTGGCTTTCCCTGCAGTGCTGAAATGGTGGTAAGACCTTCTGAAACACTTCTAAGGAGACTCTCTGTGGTGAAGGTGGCTCTATCTCGGTAACACCATTGCTGTATTTTGGGGGTGAGGGGGAAATAAAAATTGAAGCTGAGGCAGCTGCATAGCTAAACAAAAAATGAATAAAAATGATGCAAGAGCTAGGCATGAAATAAAGCTAAGCACTTTAACAGCGCTTGCTCTCTAGCTGCTATTGCAACCCCTTGTTTGACCCGCTTCTCCTGTTAGTGGCAAATAAAACCCTCATGGGATGAAGATGAAATCTCAGCTGTCTGGGTATGTGAAATGGTGTTTGTCCTCCTCCTGTGAGATTCAGCTGACTGCAATCTATGTCCCTGTCAGAGCGTCCTTCCATCATAGCCCATATAGGGCTTTTTTACT
>NW_010354268.1:0-1121 GCF_000700745.2 Antrostomus carolinensis | reverse complement strand
GTGGTGGTTATTCTAACACAGTCTGTTGCTCCCACATCTCTTGCCTCACCAGTTTTCTTCAGCCAGCCCAGTCAGAGCAGCGCTGCTGGTGCTGCCCACCATGGAAACACTTTGCAGAGCATCTTTGCCACCCTTCAGCTGACATCTTCTGGTAGACGATTCCTCCTGCCAGCTGGAGACAGACTGGTTTATTCAACTGCTCTCTGCAGAGGCTGTGCTCCTGAAGAGCTTCAGACTTCTCCAGCCCATTTCCTTATCTCTGTTCTTTCCCCTCAAGCAGAGATCCCTCAGTGCTTCCTGGGGAAGGTACTACATGCGTGCAGCTCTAGGAGAAGGTGAATGAAACCCTCTCCAGAGCTTGTGCTCCTCCTACCTCGTCTCACTCCTTCAGCCCCTCTCCATCTCTAGAGACGCGGGATGACGGCCAGGGCCCTGAGGGCAGCCCCCCGACCCTGGAGCCAGTGCTGGGAAGAGAGCTGGGGGAGAAGGAGCTGTGGGCAGCTTCCTCGAGGAGCTGCTGCCCGGTGCAGACCCTCATCCCAGTCCCCGTTTATCCTGACCCCAACCCGCGGGGCCATGTCCTCCACCCAGGGAGGGTCCTGATGCCCCGGGGCTGGGGCTGCCCTGGTGGCCCTGGCTGTTGGGGGCAGGGGGTGGGGTGGGGTGGGATGGGCCCGGGCTGCCAGGACCTGCCCTGTGTCCCCCACCATGGGGGGCCCCCACAGCCCCAGTCCCTGGGGATGAATGCAGGTAAGGGGATCTTGCTCCCCTGGGCAACACAGGATTGAACCAGCCTGCAATAACCAGCGGAGAAGTTTGCCCATTGTTTTTACTTTATTTTTATCAGCAGAAGTTAAACTATTTCATAAAGGAATCACGTTCCTATCTAAAATAGATCAAGCGATAAAGAGGTGTGGAGACCAGATGAGGGAAGGTGTGTGGAGGTATAGCATTTGTATTTGTAGCATATAGTATTTGAGGCACAGCATATAGTATTTGTATAGAGAATTTGTATTCCTCTCCCTTCGTATTCAACCTGCAGATGATAAACTGCATAGTTCACATATTTACAGAGCTTTGCAAAAGGTTAGCAGTTACCTCCTCTGTAATAGATATTAATG
>NW_010354267.1:0-1119 GCF_000700745.2 Antrostomus carolinensis | reverse complement strand
TCTAATCCGTACAGCCTTTTCAAATTAGCATTTACTGCCGCATAAAACCCCGCTTCTTTCTCGGGCTCCCTCTTTCTGAAGAATTATCCCCCCAACCCCGGGGCAGGGTGCAGCCCTCCTCGCCCCTCTCCTTCCCCCTCCGATTGTCCCGAGTGCTTTCTTAGCTGGGCTGGGCCGGTTATAAATAAACCAGCGGTATTTTTTAACCTTCGGTATAAATCAGTTGTGTCAGGGATTACAGCTAAATCTTTTCGCTGGAAATTCTTTGAGCACAGGAGCTTTGTGTGTGTTATGATAGATCCTTAAATGGATACAGATTTATTGCAGAACACAGGGGTGTTGAAGGAAAAGCTTCCAAATCCCGGTTACAACCTCTGCTACGGGAAAGGCAGGACGGATCCGTGACACCTTCCCCGAGCTTGCGGATGGCATGACAATTCACCCTGCGCCCATTATTAACTTGTTCCAATTAAAGCCTTCAGAAAGGCCGAGTTAATTGAGTATTATATTTTATTAGGAGGGAGGTGTCAAGCTTTACTCATGAGACTTCATCATCGGCCTAATGGGAGCTGCCCCGCAGGCAGATCTGTAACTGAATAAATTACAGCAAGGCAGGGAAATCAGAATGCTACCATTAAAAGCGATGCACTTACTGAAATTCCTCCTCCACTTTCGCAAGAAGCTGTGGAGGTGTGGCTTTAATTAGTTATTTTAATGCAAAGTTAAATTGTTCCCAAAGTATTTTCTGACACAAAGCAGATGCGATGATTAGAAGTTGAGTGAGACTGAAAGGAGTTGGCATCTGTTCCAGGTACATCTATATATTTTAAATTTCCAATAGAAAGTGAAAAATAATTAGAGCAATAAATAATAAACTTTAAAAACAACGCGATAAATTATCCCGATCCTTAAAATCCCGACTTGCTGAACGGCAGCTCAGGCCAGCCGGGCACAGCCCAGCTCTCTCGGGACTTTAATTCACGACGTATGGATTTGTTGACACAGTTAGGAACGGGCTTTCTGACTCGCTCCGGCAGAGCCTTCATTACCTAAAGCCACGGGCGCTCCGAGCCTGCATTTCATGTTGTCACGTTACCTTGTCAAACCCCGGAATTCCTG
>NW_010354266.1:0-1113 GCF_000700745.2 Antrostomus carolinensis | reverse complement strand
TAGGCTTCCTCTGCCTGAGGATGAAGGAGGTGTGAGATAACATGGTGGCAATGAGTTAATAAACACCTCATTCAAAGGTAAAGCTTCATTTGGAGCTCCTATATTGTCAGATACCAAAGCTAATCCTGAGACCCAAATCCACAGGAAAGAGCCTTATATCAGGATGCTTGACAGCACAAGTATCAGGGTACAAAACTCTTTAAGAGGTGAATTTGGCTCTAGAGCTGCCCCTCAAGAGTTTGTTCCTAATCACTGACTGAACAGGCATTGTCTGGAGATGTGGCCTGACCCCATTTCAGAGCACTCAGCTTCTGGTCCTGCACAACACTCACTGTTTCCTACAGGACAAAAGAAGTCACCCAGAATTGAGTTTACTTGGATCCTGAACACTACTTTGTCCACTGCAAGTTTTGTATCAGCAGGCTTGTCAGTCAGCCTCCTCCCTGTCCCCAAGCTCTACTTTGCACCTCCTGTGGTTGGAATGAGCCCTCATCTGACTTATTTACTCTAAGAAATAACCAAGATCATGAGCTGTTGAGGGTACATAGGAAACCGGATCTTTCCTTGCTTCTGCTTGAGGTTTCTCCTCTGGCATTGTCTGCCAGAGAAGGTGGCTCTCTGACTATGAGTCTTTACACCCTCACATCCCAAAGCAGCAGGAGAAGGGAAGAGACCTTGACCAGAAGCTGAGCTAGCACCTGAATCCCAGGCACATTAAGAGAGGTGGAGGTCATTCGTCATGCTTGCGTGTGAGGCAAACCCTAGCCAAGGATCCAAGTTCAGCTCCTAGTTTGCTGATCTGCTTGAAAAAGGCACTTGTAGCCTCCCCAGTCCTTGGGCCTCCTTTCCTTCTTGCACAGGAGGGAGGGCTCAAGAAGATGAGAGGGGCTGAGAGGACTGAGCCTGGCTGGACAGAGGCCAGCAGTACTGGCTGAATCCTCTTTTGTCAATAATTCTTACCACAAAATAAATAGCTGAGAATAGTGCAGTTGGGAAAGCAACGTCATTGCTGGCTTCGGGGAGCAGGAGTATATAGATGGACAACGCATTTCTACCTTCTGTGCAAAGCCATTGCCTTCTCCTCCTCATCTCAACACTGCAGGTGTAATCTGC
>NW_010354265.1:0-1116 GCF_000700745.2 Antrostomus carolinensis | reverse complement strand
AGGTTGGTTAAACATGACTCCCCCTTGGAAACAACAACATAAATAAAAATAATCAAAGAAAGAGCAAGGTGGAAGAAACTAAAAAATTGATTAGAAGCTAGAGAAATTTGGAATAAAAAATGAAGGAGAAAGAGATTAGGCAAAAAATATGAGGAAGGACAGTAAAATCAGACTGAATTTTTAACACCCTTGCACAATATTCCTTATTAAAAGTCTCACTTTAATAAAACTAGTTTATAGTGAAAGTCCAATAACCTCTGAAATAGGGCATTTAGAGATGAAGGGGATTTATTGAGGCTTCTACTTGCAGTCTTAGTAATTTATATATATATTTTTTAATTTTCCCTTTAGCCTTTACAATGACTACTGCTGGTACTTCCACTCCTTCCTGTAGCTGTCTGCTGAAGGGTAACCCATCTCACTTCCAACCTATGTCACTATTGCTCATCCTGTATGTCATCTCTTCTACTCACTTGTACCCATTTTGACTCTGCCAGACTCTTCCTCTGATTCCTTACTACCTCTGTCCTAGGTATTGCTCTGCCAAATGACATGCCTTGAACCCGATTATTTCCTTCTCAGTAAATCCCTAAAGCCCTTTAACATTTTAAGAAGCTTTTTGCACCCATTATGGAGGTGGCAGAAGTTGAACACAGTATGTAAGAGGTGTGGGTACTCTGGTACACTTTTCTACAATGTGATGTCTCTTGAGAAAACAGCTTAGTCAGGTAGATAACCTCTTTTGAGACTGTCCACCTAACCCCTTCTGCTCCAGCCTATGGATCTTTCACACAGAAAATCCTGATGTGGAGTCAGGAAGATGGTAATGCTACAGAAAAATTCATGTGCTGCCACTACATACATGGGACAGATCAAAAGCCCAGACAGGAGGTGCTGGCAGCCCTCAGAGCTGCACTGAACACAACATTGCTGTTTAAATGATAGTAAATGGATGCTGCCAAATATACACCTGCAGACTGGACTTTAAGAGATGGACTTTGGAGAATACTACAGCAATTTTAATGGCTTCTTTGCTACTGCTGTGAGCCCTCCCATTGTCACCTCTCCCCACATGCTCCTGCTGGAGGTGCTGCCTCTGTAACAGAAAGCAAATGA
>NW_010354264.1:0-1117 GCF_000700745.2 Antrostomus carolinensis | reverse complement strand
TTTCCATCCATCCATCCATTGTCAGTCACAACCTTGAGTAGATTCACCAAAAAAAGTAATGGGGTATAATAATGGGGCAGGCAGTGTCATGAGGTACTGGAAATATTACTGCAACCTAAAGAAAGAATGCCTTACATCCCCATGTCCTGCACACCCTTGCTCTCCACTGTCAAACATTTTAATACACAAACAATCTACATGATGTGTATGTTACCTTCCTTCCTTTTTCTCTTGTAAAGAATTCATGTTTCTAAACTTCACATATAAGGTTCCTTACCTGAGTTTTGGAGAAACAGTGCACCAAACTAAACTCTGCTTTGCTCTTACCTTAAAAAAAACTGCCACAGTGCTTTACCAGAATGGAAAACTACACTTTTCATACCAAGATATTTTCCAAAACGTTCTCTTACATCTTTGTAGGACAATTAATTTTTCATAAGTGTTTATAAGGGTAAAGGAGCAGCATGGTATTATATATTAACTGGACAGTAGAATTGGGTGAACTAAAACTACATTGAACTGGAATAGTGAAAAACAGTACAGGCCAAATATTAATCACGTGAATAATGCTGAACATGTGAATTAAGGGCTATTAAAGTCGAACAAGCTTAGAGTTGTGAACGTCTCTTCCCTGTTGTGGTGGACTGAAGCCCAGATCCTCCGCGAGCTTACACAACTGCCACGCTGAGATGTAGTGAAGGTCAGACTTTTCTTTTGTGCCAGTATAGTAGTGAACAGACCACTGTGGGACACAGTGACAACTGAGACATACTAACTATTTACTACTAATTTCCTCAGGTCTAGGAGGAGTTTTGAGACACTGTCCATTCTGTTCACTTGCAAGACATAGCCCTGTAGTTTGGTGTGCACACTGAAGAAATTGGCACATACTTTTCATTGCAGACCTGTTGCTTTGGAATTTTTGCACAGAAACTCAGTGGAAGCCAGCTGAAAATTTTGCTTTTATTGAACTGTGTTTTCTACACAGAACAACGAAGAACTGAGGCCTTGATTTAAAACTCTCATTTTCCCAGTTCTTTTACTCAAGGTTCAACTTCTCTATCACTATCTTATCTGTCTTTTCCATCCTTCTCTCTTTTTTTTTTTTTTTTTTTTT
>NW_010354263.1:0-1091 GCF_000700745.2 Antrostomus carolinensis | reverse complement strand
AAAAAATCAGCTTTGGCAGAGTGCCCTTTCTTGGCACCAGTCAAAACAAGCATATGGAAAAGGGAAGTGAATGAGGAATGCTCTGTCTGGGAGGATCAGTACATGGTGTGGAAACCTGCAAGACGGGCTTTTAGACAAGAGTTTGCTGCTGTTTGATGTGCCCTGTGCAAACCTGAACACTCCCACACTTCTGACCTTTCCTCTGGACAGCATTTATCAGGAAGACAGTGCAGGGAGCATCCTCTTTTCCCACTGCTTTCTGTCCCCTTTTTCTTCCTCCCTGTTTTATTCTCAGCCAAGCAGAATCTGCAGAGGTTGGCAAATTTAGCTGCTGCTTTTTTTTTTTCCTTTTTTTCCCACTCCATGTTTGCCAGTTGTCTGTGCTCAGCCGGTTTTACACTCTGGGTTTGCATTGACTGACCTGCAGCTTTGGTTTATGTGTGTTTTGGTTCTGAGAGTTAAATGCAAGCCCTGTGCTGTGAGTAGTCAATATTCATGATTCGATATTCGGGTGGCATGATTGGTCAATGAGGTGACAGAGCCGTGCCTTTGTTCCCTGATTAGATGGCTGAACCTTTGTTAATTACTTCTGCCAGAAATGAAGTCTGTTGTGTGATTAAGTGGTTCTAAGCTACAGGCCTGAGATTTACTCCCTGTGAACTCTTCTTCCAACGGGACTTTGCACGTGTGAGGGCTCTCTAAAGCAAGTATAAACAGAGCATTAAAATGGCCAGAGTCATATTCTATTTCTAAGTTATTAAAAATGGTTGACCTGCATGTGTTTGCTGTACATTTGGCTCTAGTAATGAGAGCCTGCCTTTGCAGAACACAAGCCCTCTTTTGGAACAGGTCCTCCAAGGTTGTCTGCAATACCAAAGACCCATCACACACCACAGCATGGAAGAGACTGGCTAAAATCCCTATACCAACACAACAGCAGCACATAATCTTGCACTGACAAGCAGCTGGAGTGAGCTGGGAAGAAAACAGCATCTCTCAACTCTGCTATGTTAGCCCCTGTTACATTTTTTTAATGCGGATTGGATGTGGGCAAAAACATACCAGCAACCTGGTCTAGTGGAAGGTGTCCC
>NW_010354262.1:0-1119 GCF_000700745.2 Antrostomus carolinensis | reverse complement strand
TTCCCCTGCTCTCTAACTCTCCTAATTTCTAATTATTTATTGAACTTCATGCCTCAAGGCTGCTTTTGGAGGGAAATGATGTGATTAGAACTTCTGCTGGGTTTCAGGGAGAAGGATGGAAAACTCTTCCCCTCTGTCTGTTTGAACTGTTCAGGCAGAAACAGAGATGTAGGGCTTGAACCCCAATTACATTTGAATATTTACATATCTTTGGACTCAATCTCCTTTAGATTTCCTCCTGGAGCAATTTACATGGTAATGAAGCCTAGAAATAATTCCTGAATCAAAACACGTTTCCTATCAAAAAAACATATGGACCTTGAAGAGAGCTGTGTGGCAGCTTCTGATTCCAGCACTTTAAAGTTGAAAGGGATCAACATCATTTGTCACTTTTTGCTTTTATTCATTTTCTTGGGGTCTATTTGGAACTAACTCATTCCATAATGTCACAAGGTTAAGAAAAACCCCCAAAACAAAAAAACCCACAAACATTTCAGACAATAATAGCAAATATTTAGCATATTTTGAAATTAACGAGACTTTGGGAACTGTGGCTTGTCAGATTGAGACCCTGGTGTAGCACAGGCGCTGTATGCACCTGTACTGTATCTCTTGTCATATGAAGTGGCCAGACACCCTCATCAAACACTGTTTTCTTTCACTGAGATTTGATTATTTTATAGAAAATATACAGCAACAAGGACCACCAACATACACAGGAAATAGGCTTTGAAAAACAAAGTCCATGAGTCATTATGTCAAGGCTTTTCTGTGTTTTGTGCTAAATTATATTTAGTGGGGGGGGGGAACAAAAATCAAACACACATGGAATTTGAAACAAATTGAACTTAAAAATTCAGCTACCTTAGCTACCGAAATCCTTGGGACAGAACACTGGAATGGTATTTCCCTCTGCCCAGCCAGGAGCTGGTAATTTGTTGGTGGGAGAGCAGGGAGACGTGACCTTCCTCACCTTCAGCCCCTCAGCTTTGCCCTCTTTAGGTTCACTCATCACGTTTACATTCAGCAGATGCAAACAAGCATCCTGACAGCAGAGAGTTTGATTTTTAAACCAATTCTTTTTAGTCAACAGGCTGCCCAGGGGAGTGGTGGAGTCAC
>NW_010354261.1:0-1116 GCF_000700745.2 Antrostomus carolinensis | reverse complement strand
CCCCACATGTGTTTATCATGCCTGTTAGCAGGAATTGTGTGAGACCCGGGAGGGCAGGGAAGAGGCACGGCTGTAATTTCAGCAGCTTTCCATGGTTTAGTTACAGTGCTTTGCTGTGCAGAGCTGGCGTCTGTGGGAAGAGGATGAGGCTGGAGGGGGAGAGGTTGGCTGTGTCACAGCTGGAAAACAGCTCTTGTCACAGCTGTGACAAACACGGGGCGACTCGGGCTAAAACTTGCTTGCATAGACTTGTGCTGTGGGACCGTCCACATCCAGCAGTGCCACGCTGCAGCCCGAGCCATCAGCAGGTACAAGAGCCCCTGTGACACGGGGCTGGGTCCCATGGGGCCAGGTACCACTGATGCTGCATGGGGGATGTGATGTACATTAGCTCTGGGGTCCCTGGGACGTTCCTGGGCTGGTTGAGGAGCACTGATGGAGGACCTGACAGCAGTGCCTCCAGCTCTGCAGCAGTGCCTTCAACCAAAATGGTGCACCTCTAGTTCAGCACGTGAGCGTGGGAAGGATGATGTGGCTGCATGAGCTGCCCGGCTTTGCCGAATGCAAGGGGGTTTTTAACTGAAAATATGATAATATTTTATAATTTATCTATGAAGATCATGTAGATGTGCCTGGTGTGAGGGCAGCTTGCCTTGCCAACACTGTGCCAAGCAGAGCGTTGGTTCTTTCACCTTCTTGCTTGATGAGGTTCCTCTGGGTTGAAATTACCAAGAAATAGATGCAAGGCAGCCATGTGGATCAAACAGGAGGATGTGTGACACTTGATGGGCTGTCATCAAGGTGTCCTTAAGCTGCAGGAGTTGGCAGAGACCTGGCAAGGAGCATTTGTGGTTTGCTGGTGCCTTGCTGCAGTTTCCTTGGGGCTGGGCTGTTTGGCCCAAGGCCTGGGCTACCTCTGACATCTGTGTGTGCCAGGGAAAGGAAAGGCCCCCGCATTTAAGCCCCCAGTAACTTGGGAGCAGTTTCTTGATCCGTGCTTATATGGTTGTAGTTTTCCCTTCTTATTTCTATTAAGCAGCAATATCTGCTTTGGCTCTGAACATCCCCTGAGCCAAACCAGCCCAGGACTCAGCCCTTAATCCATCCAACTGAAAC
>NW_010354260.1:0-1101 GCF_000700745.2 Antrostomus carolinensis | reverse complement strand
CTTGTTGAACCTCATCAGGTTCCTTTCTGTCATTTTTCTACTGTGTGAATCCAGGGTGCTCTGACTTTAAAGACACTCTGCAATCCCAGCCACTTCAAATACATCACTGAGCTGGAGAAATCGGAGGAAAGCAATGGGGATGGTCAGAAACACAGAAGAACTTCCCTTAACGGTCTGTTGGTAAATTGATGGGGGGTAAACAGAAGGGTCTGGAAAATCACAGAGCCCATAGAGGAGATGAAGGGACAAACTGCTGCTTCTCATAACAGAAGCCGGGGAGAAGTACATGAAATGATCAAGCATCACTTTGAAACTGAACAAAGGGATGTTTGCTTTCACCACACAGTTCAGCTGAACTCGAGCAAGGACGACACCAAGAACATCAAAAGCTCAACAAGGTTCAAAAGCAACAGGAGGTGTTAAGAGAGGTCAGATCCATCAGCAATTTTGAGGTATCTCTGTGAGGATCCGTGCTCAGGACCCTGAACCACCAGCAACCGAACGGTTGGAACTCCTCCGAGCAGATGGCTACTCAGCAAAAATTCTGCAGTGCTTAAAATTTTTTAACAGCTCCACCCAAAACATACTGATTTTTTTTCCCCTGCTTTCTTCAAAGGCAGCTCTGCGCTTCAACTCGCCACCTTTGAACTTGATCCACTGGAAAACCAGTTCCCGTACAACAAGCATCATCTCCGCTCTATCAGTTTCTACAAGAAAATGAAGTGTCAGGAGTCCCTTGTACTTTTCAAAGTTTCAGGCAACTTGCTCAGCAAACAAGTGGAAAACAAGTCAGAAATGTTTTGCCCGAGGCATGACCACGAGAGCACGAACAGCCATGGGGTCAGACAGATGAAGCTCATCCAACTGCTCCGCAGTGACACACAACAGGGGACAGCACGCAGTTTATTCCTGCTCTTGTAAGATGTCCTGCTAACGTGCTCCCGTTTTCAGAAATCTTCACATTTCTGAGCCTTTATCTCTACAGCAACCACTGAAAAGCAACATGCCACGTGTCCAGTCCATAGACGAGCAGGATCCAAGCTGAACTTCCAAAAACCAGGCACAGCAAGAGTGTCACAGAATCACAGAATGTCAGGGATT
>NW_010354259.1:0-1109 GCF_000700745.2 Antrostomus carolinensis | reverse complement strand
TATTTTTCCTTGATTCTGGTTTTGCTGCTGTTTCTTAATTAACCCTCTAAGATGGTTGATGAAAGAAAAACATCATCTGCCTGGTCCGTAAATAACCTCTTGTTTGATAGTACTTCTTTCTGGAAACAGGAGACTTAAAAAGCTGTAAAACACAAAATAAAGCTTTGAAACCAGCCAGGTAAAAATGTGCATTCTGTGAGTTTTATGAAGTTTTGGAGACCATGGTAGTCCTTGTGGAAAAAAGAAAGGAAAATAAACTTGCAAACATAAGAAATAACCATTGGTCCAGGTGGAGAAAAGCATGTCCTCTGCAGACTCCATCTATGGGTAGCCATCAGAGCAAGTTCCTTTTGCTTACCGTGTCTTTGCCATTCCTGGGTTGCATTCCCAGTGGGAAATGAATGGGTGTCAGGGAAGAGGAGAGTCTCACACAGCCCATGAGCCTCACTCAGCTCTTCAGCACTCCCCTGCCAAGCACAAGCCTGCCCTGGGCATCACACAGGATGAAGCTGCAACAGTCCCCATCCTTGCTGATTTGAACAGAGAGCTGAAACAGCTTGGCAACAGAAAAGATGAAAGTATGTCTTTTTCAGAAAAGTTAATGGCACTAGAAATAGAAACCAGTCAGTTTCCTGAAGGTGGGGAAGAGGGGACCAGCAGGTTTTCTCTCCCCATGGTGGTACTGATTGCGGTGCAGTGGGTATTGCAAAGAGCAACACTATAGCCTGTGTAGTATGAGGGATTAGGGTAGAGGACTATAATAAGTCATGCTGACCTCAACATATGCATCTTTCCCCTAGCAATGGGAGTGCATATGAATTGCAAAATGTGTGTAAAATTACTGATATATGGGATTTGAAAATACATTTGTTCTCTGCAGAAACTGCTCTGGAAATTATCCTGAATGTAAAATTCAGAGTCTGGTCTAGGGATGGAGATCAGTGAGGCTTGTGTTCTTAAGTATCTTTTGGGCATCTGGGTGCACATGATCCAAAACTAAGCCTCAGCTGTTTATTGAAATATTTCTGCTATGTTTAGTATTTAGTCTTTTTGAATAGTCAATACTGATGCTCTGACTTGAGAGAGGAGAGGAGAGGAGAGGAGAGGAG
>NW_010354258.1:0-1117 GCF_000700745.2 Antrostomus carolinensis | reverse complement strand
GCTAGAGAGTACAGCAAAGGCCATCCCCTGCCAGTTTGCCAGCAGTTTATCTCATGCCTCAGACTGGCGTCCCTTCACTAATGCGAATAGGTACATCCACGTTCATCCATGCATGAGCAGATAAACAATAAAGTGTGTTCTGCCAGAAATCAAGGAAAATATGAAACTATCTTTTATCTTTCACACAGTTTGCCTTCATCTAACCAAATTCAAAGTCTGTTCCGTGGATGTGTAGATCTGTGGATCCCGTGTGCTTAACACTTTGCTTTCATAATTTACAATTTACTGAGCTAGTCAGTAAATACTATTTACATATACTGAAGCTACTCAAACTGCAGGAGTGGTTCTTCAGAAGTACATCTTGGAAGTGGATCCTTCAGGTAACAGAGCACACTCTGCAGCATACCAACACCAGCAATCCCAATGAAAATCAATGAACCAGTCAGTTCATGGATCGAGCCCTTGAGATATGTTTTACAAACACACTAGTTTCTACTTGTTGTCATTGTCTTGGAAAACAACTTCAATGCACCATCCCAGTTTCCAGCCTCAGGGACAGAGGGTGTGCAAGGCACACTTCCCACCCTAAAACGTGGCAGTGAAACTTGTTGGAAACTATGAGATCAGCCTGGGATAGGTCTTGTTCAATAACGTGCCTTCAGTGTGCTGACATATGCTTTGCTCATCACAGGTTGACTCATAGTACTTTTTTGCTCTCAACAGTTCTGCCAAGCCAATCCTGACAATTCTGTACTCTCTATAGACTGAACCATATAGGCTGAGTAGTGATACAATAAACAAAACATGATTATTTGATTGGTTTTTCATTTAATTTCCATTTTTTTTTCTACAGTAGAGGCTGAACATGCCAAACAGATCTCTCTAAATTCTTTAATACTTATAAAAACTGTCCAGTGTTCAAGTTCCTGAAGCTGAAGAGCTTCAGCCAAAGTTATACAGCAGTACTCTGGATATTTATTCTGCCCAAAGAATTTTTGCAGAGATTTCTTTCGTATGGCCCTCTTTTTTTCCCCTGGGCTTCTACAATTAACAACAAGCAATTTTTAGTTTCAGCTCATGGGTCTAATCTTGACCTAGTTTGTGAATGTTTTATTTA
>NW_010354257.1:0-1071 GCF_000700745.2 Antrostomus carolinensis | reverse complement strand
TTTTTTTTTTAATATATCTTTTTGACAGCTTCTGGGTTCTAGAAATTTAACTGAAAGACTTCCCTTTCTTTTTCTTCCTTGCTCGCTTTTCTCTTTGCTTTGTGATCATGAGAACATTTTATTCATTCTGTGCCATTGTAGAAATCGTGAAGATCCTGGGCCATTGTGGCGGTGGTCCATTTGATGTTTTCTTGCTGCATGAACACAGTTTCTGCAGCTGACCAGTTCTTTTAGTAACAGTGCACTGAACTTACGTCACTTCAAGAGATCTGCCCTTACACAACATTTAAAATTTACATTTAAAGTCAAACCTTAATATTAGCCACTGTACTACATCTGATTATAATATATATTTTGGAGGGGGACATGCATAGCAAAGATTGGCCAGGGAATTAATTGAAGTAGCAGACTGCTATGTGTTTATTGTTGTCAGCTAATATTTGCAAGTAGTGTTGGATTAAAAACAATGCAGCAAACATACTCATCTGCTTCATTGCCTCAAAAAGCTGCACAAACCCAAATTATATTTGCTGTTTCATGAAACACCATTATCAGCCAAAATATATCCATTTATCTTGGACAAAAACAGTGTTTTGATCCCTATTTGATGAAAAATATATTAAAGATTTTGAAAAGCAGGATATTTTTTTTCTCCACTGGATATATGTTTGTCAGTGCCATATCGACAGCAGAACAGAACACAGTGAATGATATACTGTTGCAATTGTAAGAATGCTGGTTATGTGATATTGGCTCTTACAAATGTTATTGTAGTATGTTCGTTATACCAATAAAACTATAATAGAATAGAGCATATAAACCAGATACTAATACAGAATTCAATGGTGACTGTTAAATTAAAATATAATCCCTAAATCCTAAAATACATAATGGATTTTCTATTTATTTATTTGTTTTCCTGTGGAAGATTCACTAGTTTGGTAACAAAGACTGCAGACTTGATAGATTTGAAGGAACAAAATGTGCAGACAGGTGTGCACTTGCTTCATTGAAATTTAAATTAGTTATGAATTCTCAGAAATTAAATCAGCTCTTTCGTCAGGACTGTCT
>NW_010354256.1:0-1088 GCF_000700745.2 Antrostomus carolinensis | reverse complement strand
TTTTTTTTTTCTCCTGGGTGATTTGTAAGTAAATAGACATAATTTAAACCAGTGTGACATGAAAGTCCCAGATACACGGATTGTTTGCATCCTAAAAAACTTCCCAGAAAAACCTCTGTTTTCAATTCCCTTAAGGAAAAGTGACTCCTATATTTTACCTTCTGACTTGCAGAGCTGATTAAGTAATTCCAATCATCACACTAAGCAATTACTGACTCACCACTAAATTGATTGAAAAGCTAATGTAGTTGAAACTGTACACAGATACGCTCAGTACAGGTGAGTAACTTCACATGCATGAGTAGTGTCACTGCGCTCGGTGGCATAACTCATGTGCATAACTATTTGCAAAACCAGGGCCTCAGATTGTAAACTCGCTGAAGCAGAAACCAGATCTTATCTGCCTGTAAAGCACCTGGCAGTGCACCTATCTTTGCCACTACATAAATTAATTATCATTAGCATCTTAATTTTGTCAGCTCCAGCATTCTCCCCTAACCTCAAACACCAAATTTCTTCCCAGAGTGGTTTGTGCACAGTAGATGATAATAATACATATATGGGTATTTAACTACTCTGGGATTTAATGTGGGGTTGTTTCAAAGATTTAAATACAAGATGAACTAGTGTAAGACATCTGAAAAGCTTCTAAGGTTCGAGGCCTGAGCGGGGTAAGGGAAAACTTTAAAGGTAAAAAATATACTGAACTGAAATCCTGAAACACTTTGACCTTTAAACGGAACCTTCCTCCCCTCCTGAGGTTTAAGATAAGTTCAGCAAACAAAATTTCACCCTGGGCTTGACACATAATCTGCTAAATTACTGAAGAAATAAACAAACACTTTTTCCTTTAAAAAATCTCAACATAATTTTAGGGGAAAGACAGACCCTACTTCTTATAACTACTGGTGATAGTTTCCACATACAAGCTTACATAGCAGGTAAAGCACTCTAAGATTTTAATAGGAAATATAAACTTAGAAAGACAGAAACAGTTGTGAAATAGCAGCTTGAAGATAAGGAACTCTGGACAAGATGACTTTTGGTCATCTGAAGAAAAGAATAGTCGTCTTCCTTAATCATTTCAG
>NW_010354255.1:0-1114 GCF_000700745.2 Antrostomus carolinensis | reverse complement strand
CCCAGTACAGGGGGAAGAGAACTTCCCTGGAAGTTCCTCTCCCAGCACTTCACAGAGGTTGAGCCCCAACTCCCAGTGCTGCCACCTCACTGTCTCCCCTGCCACCTCCAACTGCTTCCCCATGCCTGGGCTCTGATGGTCAGCACTGCAGGGGGATGCATCCCCTGTCCCACCATGGTGATGTGCTCCTAATGAGCTATGGCACCTAAGGAACCTACAAAACCTGCAGGACCCGCACCCCAGGTCCTCTGCTTCCCTAGGAGCTCACAGCTTCTGTGCTTTTAACCTGCTTTTAAGCCACCCCCACAGGGGGATATGCCCATCACCAACAGATCCGTGGGGTCCCTGCAGTGATGAAGAGTCAGAATAGACTCAGCAAAACCAAATGTGAGAGGATATGGTAAACTCAGAAGATCCACATCAGGAGCTCAGGAACTGCCACGGCTGGATTTATTGCCAGGCGGGAGGATCTGAACTTCAAAAGAGTTTGCAGTGAAGATTTAACACCACTTAGTGCTCAGCCAAAAGTGTGAAAGGAGAGGACAGGAGAGGACAGGACAGGAGAGGCTCAGCACATCCGGATGAAGGATGCTCTCACATTTCAGGAGCTTCCTGCTCCCATTTCAGGTCTTCCTTCCTTCCTCTCAAGCTGTCCCCTCAGAAGTCGATGGTTTTGGAGACCAAAGGATAACACACCTTGCTTCTCCGTTGCTGAAAAGGGGCTTTCAAGGCCCTGCTGTCATTCTCCGAAAGCTCTCAGTGGCACCCAAGGGGCAGGAGGGGACAGGCATTCCCAGGGTGGGTGCCACATCCCACAGCTCAAGAGATCTTCCTTGGACCTGCCTCCCCACTGCCGGCTCATCCTCAACAGGGCAGCAGCAGATGAGGTCCTGTTCCCCTCTAAAAGATCCTGTTCCCCTCTAGCAAGGTGTTGCACAGTGGAAGATCTGTCCCACAGCATGTCCCTGCTGTCACCCAACATGTCACACCACAGAGTCCCAAGTACTGTGGATAAGACAGCCTGTATCTGCAACACAAGACCCCTCTCCACATTGCAGCCCACCTGACTGGGTGGAGAATGGCTGGAGAGCAGCCATGAGGAGAAGGACTTGGG
>NW_010354254.1:0-1115 GCF_000700745.2 Antrostomus carolinensis | reverse complement strand
CAATCCCTGACATCCTGTGATTCTGTGATATAAAAAGATTTTATGACTTCCATGCTGATTTCTTTGGTTGCTTAAAACTATTAAGTGTCATCAGGCAGAAGTACTCGTGCTCTGTTGCCGTTGACTTTGTCCATGGAACCAGTTAGAAAAAAATCAACAGCATGTTAGGGATGAAGCTGAAGGTGGGGAGATCTGAAGAAATGTTCCTTCTCCCATTTGGAAGCAGTAATATTGCAAGATAACGGAGACTGGATTGTTTCTGGCTCTAAGTTTTTATAAACCAGAAATGCTAGATACCTGAATTTCCAAGGAAAACTTCCATTGGAATTTGTGGGTTTCACCTTATTTTATTTTAAGGAGTTAACTGCTACATGGAAATGATGAAAGAAGGAGATCTATAAAATAACAAGGAATATTTAAAGGTCTATTTAAGAATAGAAACCTGTGATCAGAATTGTTTCCATTGAAAACAGATTTCTAGAACCCTCTCAAAATTCAGCTGAATGTTCTAGGATATTTCTTCTATTGATGTAGAACCC
The DNA here is from genome assembly GCF_000700745.2 of Antrostomus carolinensis. Lineage (NCBI taxonomy): Eukaryota > Metazoa > Chordata > Aves > Caprimulgiformes > Caprimulgidae > Antrostomus > Antrostomus carolinensis. Next base: position 576 of record NW_010354254.1, on the reverse strand, counting down.
AAGAATGATCCTCCAATAAGGAGGATGTTGGTTCTTAGAAGGCCACGAACCCACCCCACTTCCTGACTTCTCAGAATGTGACACTGCCCAAAGTACACCGATTTCTTTATTCCATTGTTACTTGTTTCATCCAATCTCCACAGGAAACATTATTCTCTTGCTCCTTCCTATCAATTACATCCTTTAGAATTCCATCGAGGAATTCCACCTTTCTTCTACCAGGAAGGATCTAAAAGTGCTGTGTTATGCTGGTGAGACTATAGAAAGAGGCTCTTCCCTTGCCTTTCCCCCCACCCAACAGATGAATCACACAGTTGGGTAGGAGCAGCCAAGAGAAGAACCATTGTAAAGCTGTATTTTGGGATTTCAGTGACTTGAGTGGAGAATGTTCTTCATAATGAAAGTATCTTGCCATGGAACTTAGAGATGATGTTCTCTTTATTGCTGGTTTAGAGATTTGACACTGTACACTTCTAGGATGAATGACTGCACACTCCCTTTCTCATCAGCCATCCACCTGGTAGTAACAGAGCTGTGCTGAAATTCTGATGATGGAGGAACTACCTTGTCTTGGAG
>NW_010354253.1:0-1115 GCF_000700745.2 Antrostomus carolinensis | reverse complement strand
CCTGCAGGAGATAAACGATGCTGTTTTTTCTAGTCCATCGAAAGTAGCTGTCAAGTTTGTTGCCAAATAACATGTCTGATTTTATGTCTAATAGTTAGCAAAATTTAATGAGTACAAACTGAAAAATGGAATAGTTCTCAGTAGGAGGGTAGCTGAGTTCTTCTTTGGACACACCTCGTTGTTCATTTTATTGTAGAAGATACCTATAGGTGGCCATTCAGTGCTCTCAATGCCTCTCCTGTGTTAAAGAGTGAGTGTGAAGCCAGGGCACTGTGGGAATGAATCCACCCCAGCTCACAGTTTGAATAGGTTTCAGGAGGAGGGAAAAACGGCAGCCTTTGTAGCTAACAAGAAGGCGTTGGTGGTCTGAGATTACTAGTGATGTTTAAGATACTTGATATTTAAGGTACTTTTACCTAAAGCTCAGGAAGGGAGTGAAATATTTACTAAATACAGAGATTCAGTTCTTCAGGTGTGTCACTGTTGCAGTCAGTTTGGAAGCCATATTTGAAAACTTCTCCAAGCTTTTCTGCTGGGAATCAACTGACAGCTTGGATCATCAAAACACAGCGTCCTGTGGCGTGAGCAGACTCTATGGCAAGCAGTCCTTGTGAGAACTATCACACTTTTCTTTGAGTGTCCCTTCCACACAACCAGTGCAGAACACGTGGTTCAGGGACTCTCTTGTGGATGTTATTTTTCTTGGAGTTGTCGTGGTACTTGGGGGAATGGCATTTACCTACAGCATGGTGATGGTTCAGTTGTTCAGCTCTTGTTACCAGTATGTGTTAAGAGTTAAAATAGTCCCTGAGGAAAAAGGTGACGCTGAAATGTGTCATTTAACCATCCCACATGGAACTGTAAGCACTGGGAGTGGATGTATGTTCTGGTGCTTCCCTGCTTTTTTAGTGAACTTGCATGGCACAAATTTCCTTCAGCAAAAAATAAGTTGTTTTAAGTGAAGTGTCAGATATTTTTAAAGGCCATATTTGAAGGTCTCAATCTCTCTGGTGCTGAGCCTTGTAAACTATCATTCTGTATAATTTGGAGTTGGGTACACTCGATACATGGCCAGATCAAATTCTGAATGTGTTGACTGTCAGCTCATGGGTCTC
>NW_010354252.1:0-1116 GCF_000700745.2 Antrostomus carolinensis | reverse complement strand
AAAGCGCCCAGGACAAGGACGTGGGCAGTAACGGTTTGCAGAACTACAGCCTGGGCTCCAACTCGCATTTCTCCCTCGCTCTCGGAACTGGGAAAACTGGAGTAAAATCCTTGGAGCTGGTCGTGGAGCGACAGCTGGACCGCGAGCAGCAGCGGGAGCTGAATTTACTCCTCACGGCCACCGACGGGGGCTCGCCCCCCAGGTCGGCCACGGCCCAGGTCCGGATCGTGGTGCTGGATGCCAACGACAACAGCCCGGTCTTCGGGCGGGAGGTCTACGAAGTGCGGCTGGCCGAGAACAGCCCCCGGGAGCAGCCGGTGGTCAGAGTCGCGGCCGCGGATGCCGACGAAGGGTCGTACGGGGAAGTGCGGTACGCCTTCACCCAGACACCGGAGCGGGCCCGGCAGCTCTTCGAGCTGGACCCCGTCACCGGGGAGATACGGGTCGCGGGCAACTTGGACTACGAGGAGGCGAAAAATCACAAGTTGGTGGTGAGAGCCAGCGACGGCGGGGGCCTGTCTACGCACTGCAAAGTGCAGGTGGAAGTCCTGGACGTGAATGATAACGCCCCGGAGATAGCGCTCACCTCCCTCAGCGCCTCCATTCCCGAGGACGCCCCGCCTCGCACCGTGGTGGCCCTGTTCAGCGTGCGGGACCGGGACTCCGGCGACAACGGCAGGACGGAGTGCTCCATCGACGGGGACTTGCCCTTCAGTCTCAGCCCCGCTTTGGATAATTACTACGAGCTGAGAACCAGCGCGGCGCTGGACAGGGAGAGGACGGCGGGGTATAACATCAGCATCACGGCCACGGACTGGGGCACGACGCGGCTGAGCTCTCGGGAAAGCATCTTCGTGCAGATCTCGGACGTGAACGACAACGCGCCGGAGTTCACCCAGGAGGTTTACACCATGGCGGTGGCGGAGAACAACAGCCCCATGCTCCGCATCGGCAGCGTGAAGGCCACGGACGCCGACGCGGGAGAAAACGGCCGCGTAAGGTACGCGCTGGTGCGTCCGGAGGGCAAGGAGCAGCCCGCGGTGTCGGTGAACCCTGAGAACGGGGACGTTTGTGTCGTCCGCCCGCTGGACTACGAGGAGGTGCGCGCCTTCGAGG
>NW_010354251.1:0-1110 GCF_000700745.2 Antrostomus carolinensis | reverse complement strand
CCCCCCCCAATCCCCCGCCCACCTCCTGCATCTTGTCTAGACTTGGGTCTGTCCCTCCACACAATCTAGCTACTGTTGCTGTGAGAGCTTTTTCTTCAAAACAGGATCTAGTCTGGGACAGCCTTTGTGTATTTCTCAGCCACCCTGACCCTTCATCTCATTTCAAATCTCAAATAAAAACAACTCCTTTTCTCCTACTCTCCCTATACAATTTAATGTCTCTCTTCCGCTGTTCTGATTTAACTCTTGACTGTAATACTCCCAAACAAAACCTTCATTAAGATAGACTCCAAAGTTAAATGCAGAAAGGACCTGTTTGAACAAGTAGCTTCTGTCTGGGCAAGATTGTTCTCTACTGTATATTTATATTTACTACTATTTCAACCAGTCTGGTTTTAAGTATCTAAAGCTAATTAGCTTCTGTAAATTAGATATTCTTGAAGATTACCCTCAAGAGCTGTAAGTCTTAGTGTAGGAAACATTTTCCTAGTAAAATATCTAGGTTTTTTTTCTGTGTTACATCTATAACTATATGCCCAAATACATTTCAGGTCCCTTTTCTGCAACTGTCCCTATACAGGGCCAACAAGCACACTACAAACCTCGCTGGCATTAGCCCAGCAGATGGATTTCATTGCAGATGGGGACCAAAAAACTCTTCCTTCCTCTTTCACTGGCATTGAGCCTCACCAAATGTTTGTAGGCAGTGTTCTCCCTGTCCCTTGATTGTCATCTAGCCAAAGAACATAAAGTGGTTAGTAGTTCTAAAGGGATTTGTGAATTAAGCTGCCAAACTTCAGACACCACTTATTGTGTACTTTTTGAAAACAAGGTCCCTGTTTGGGGCTCAAAACTGGGAGGCGCCCAAAATTAATTCTTGCTTTTGAAAACTCCAGACAGTCACTGGACTAAGTCTTAATCTTTCTCAGAGATTTAATCTTTGTGGTAGCTACTTCTCTTTGCTGCTTCTTTCTGAGCAACTCATGTCATTTCCTTAGGATCTTTTAGATAATGTAAGGACAACACCTAATGCAGTCTAACTAAACAAAGAAGGTGCTTTGCAGGCCAAGAACTTGTGTGTGAATTGCCTTATGATGCAGTTATATTGGG
>NW_010354250.1:0-1075 GCF_000700745.2 Antrostomus carolinensis | reverse complement strand
AGCCCATCACCAATTCTGTGGCCCTGAGCTCAACTCAGCTCCCCTCTGAATTCTGCTTCTAACGCTCGTGGGCCCGGAACACGGTTCGGAGCCTCTGAGCTGGGCCTCTGTATATGTGTTTATTATGCAGACACAAATACCTCTTCTGTCAGGATTCCAATGTGCTGGGTGCTGTACAAAACTAAGGAAAACACTGTATATCCTAAAAACTTTATAAACTGCTAATGTATATATCTAAGAAGCACTGTGAATGTCACTGTGAAAGTGCACATAGAGATAAGCTGTACAGGTCCCTGACTCAGAGAACACAGAGTACAGAATTCTGACAGTGTGCTGGAAGAAAATTAAGAGAGAACCAGAAGCCAGTATGAAGACAATACAGCAATAAATCTACTGTTTGCATAAATCACATGGGAGCTGCCCGTAGAAATGTGTTATTTTGTATGAAAATGCTGTACGTTCCCATGTGTTTCTCAATCAGTGTGTTCTTCCTGAAACAGAAGTAGATATATTTTGGTGCAAGTTTATTCATTTTAAGATTTGCATAGGGATTTTGCTTCTGACAGTTATTATGTTGTCACACACGCCGTTTTGCTATGCAACCAGATCGGCCTGGAGGCGTACCTGTGTATCCCCACAGTACCTTGAAATTGCTCAAAGCACACCTTAACTAAATACAATACAAGGGTAATGCAGGACAAGACCTTAGAAACTATAAAAAAATGTAACTGAAGGATATTTGTCATTAACCTGTAATTAAAAGTTTTAATGATGAATACCTCGACACTTTTCCTTGGTAGCCTGTAACAATATTTAATTGTTCTTACAGAATTTCTTATGTCAATTTCTACTTTCCCTGGCTATAAAGAAAGCCTATTACTATTTACCCATCCCTTCAATTGGTATAAAGGAGGTTTTATTCTTTTTCTAACAACCTGTTACATATTGGAGGATAAATAATCCTTTACTCCCCAAATCTTCACTTTTCTTCATCAAATACAATTATTTTGACTTCGCTTCATCGGATATCTGTTCTTCACTGTTACAATTCATAGAATCATAGAATGGTTTGGGT
>NW_010354249.1:0-1115 GCF_000700745.2 Antrostomus carolinensis | reverse complement strand
GTAAGTACAGATTCTAGCAATGCCAGCTAAAGAATTTCAGCTTTACCTTGTTCCATCTAGTATTTAGGACTCAGTTTTGAGGCTTAATGGTTTTTTAGCAATTTTGTTTCATTTCTCTGCAAGGCCACATCCAGGAGAGACACATGAGCCCATGCCCACTTCACATGATGTGCAAAGCCACAAAGCCCTTTACTGAGGTTGGGCACTATGTCCCTCCCTCCATGAACCCAGAGATCACCAGGGCCCTCAGTGCAGCCACCTCTGCACCTAAGCTCAGGTCCCTCTCCTCTTGGTCTCTCCAGGCCAACTCTGTAGAAATATCGGTGCCCGGTGTCACATCTCACTCATCCTGTCCTCTCCTGGAGTCCTCCAAGGCACCTGTGAGGTCTCTAGGCCCAATTTTGCAAGGCACTGCTTCATCTGAACCAGTCAAGGCTGCCCTGGAGATCCCAGTATGTCTGCCTGAAGGTGAAAGATCAGTGTTTGAAGGCAAAAGATATTTTCTCTCACATACATTAAAGCAACATTAGGTACAGCAATGTTTCTCTTCTACTTTCTAGCTCTGCTTGGCCCAGAAAGTGGACTCCAGATGAAATGAAGGTTAATCTGTCCAGGGTGGCCTTTCCACTGTCCTTTTGTCCCTGCTCAATAGGTGGTTTGGAGAGTTTTAAATGCTATTTTTGAACCCACCGACATAAAAAGCCGTTCTCTAAAATGACCTTTGAACATGACTGTGTGAAGACCATATTCTCTGAAGTGCTGCTTATTGTCCTGCTTTTACACATGTTATTTATATGCTTCATCTTTCACTTGTCCTGCTCTTATCCCATTGACCAGGTTCATAGCGGTCATGGCTATGATAAAAATCATTATTATCAGTTATAGTTGCTCTACTTCATTTTAGATAACACTTCTCTTGGCTGAGAATGGAAGGGTATGTACTGCTGCTAGTAGCTCTTATCGTTTCTCAAACTGTCAGTGAACAGTCATTATTGTCCTTCCACTTCTCCTTCTATTGTGAGAACAGTTAGTTATCCTACTTCTCATAAAGCTTGCCGGTTTGTAAATTAGCTTCCTTTCATTTAAATGTGGAAACCCTCTTCACCTGTCTTTCC
>NW_010354248.1:0-1107 GCF_000700745.2 Antrostomus carolinensis | reverse complement strand
TATTTATATACCTTAAAGGACCTTGACTCTTAAAAATGCAGGAGATGAATACTTTCTAAATATCAAATCCCTTGTTTCCTAGTTTCAAACCTGGCACTCATGTGTAGTTTATCACTGTTGTTATTTTGGAAGCTTCCTGCAAAGACTAATTCTAGATAGTATTAACTAGAATTCTTCTCTAAGATGGAGCAGAAAGCCTTCTCTAGATCTAGGACGCTTCATATTTTTTAAACTAAACCTTTCAGTTCAAACAGCAAGGAGTGTGGGATCTGATAAAAAGTGAGAATCAAAATCCCTTCTCTACAATCCAGGGCTGTGTAAACATTCTCTTATTTCTCAAAATAGGGGATACTATTTATCTTATTTTTTGTTGTTTAAATTATCAAATTGGATTTGACAGTGTTACTGTCTTCAACCTGGTTGCTTTAATTTTCTATGGAACTTTCGTTAAGGGCAGTCCCAAAACAAGAGTTTTTATTTTGTTTTTAAATAGACACATGCTATAAACATTACTAATAGCAATGACATGAACTTACAAGTGTTTACACTTTAAAAGAACAGTTATATGCTCTTTATAAGTGAGATGACAGAAAACATTAGGTTTAAAAAAAGCCAGAAACTTTACTTTCCCTCTTTCTCTTTGATTACAAAAAAATTTTACTTTAAGTAGCTTGTGTGTGTACAAATCATCAGTTGATGCTGCAATTGTGTATTTTTACTGACTTGCCAGAGTGCTTCAGAAAATCCACATAAATATTTTAAGGTGAATCACATAACAGGAAGGACAGAAATGCTACCACAATTCTCTGTTGAAACCATTGTGGCCCAAATAGGCAAAATCATAACAGTAAAATTAAACAGCCAATTTTAATGCTACTGAAATAGCTTCCTGGTTTGCAGAAAATATCTGTGTTTTTCACCTAAAGTACACTGGATGTCAACTGTGACTATTACTAAAACCATAAGGGTTAGTGCATTTCTGCACGCAGAATTTAAATTGGCAAATCCCTATTATAGAGCAGTTTTGAGATAAACTAATTGGATTTTGAGCTGCTAAAACACTGACAGTGAGTGATGGCCTGGCTGCTTGCCCTATTATTTCTGCTG
>NW_010354247.1:0-1114 GCF_000700745.2 Antrostomus carolinensis | reverse complement strand
TTTAATGCAAGTTGGCGGCCTCTCATCAGGGTTTCCGGCCCTGTGAAAGGGTCCGAGGCGGGATTGTAACTACGGCGGAGTGCACCAGTCCCGAAGCTGCCGCAGGCCTGACCCGATACAAAAGTTTCACCCAAGACTTGTTTAAAAAATGGCTGTAAGATGTGACGGCTTGGGTCAGGAATGAGCAGGCTAGTTGGGCTAAAAGTCTGGATTTGTGTTTTGACCAAAATATTAGTTTTCTGAGGTGGTGTGATTCTCCCAGTTGTTTTGCTGTGTAGAATTCTGTTTTAAGCTGTCTTTATTTTACAGAGACAGCAGGTTTATTCTCTTAACAGTAAGCTGCATGCAGCTTGCTGTTTATCGCCTTTTAAGTGAAAGTCTTTTTAATGCCATCCTCTTCCTTGTCATCCCTAAAACAGAAAAGAGAAATACAGATGTATTCATTGGTTGTTAGTTGTCACAAAACCTCATAGCTGATCATGACAACACTTAATACGTAGTAGTGTTTAAGACCCTCAAATGGACAAATGTCAGCTGTTACTGCACTGATACTTCTGTGTCTTGTGCTTGAACATATTTGAGGAATGTCACCAAACAGCGGGTGAAGAAAGGCATACACCTGAGTGTGATCATTATTTGGACTGCCGCAGAGAAGTGCTTTTGTTTTTGTAGTTACTGGTACGATAACTGTTTGTTAGGTTTAACTTTTGTTGCTCTCCATCCCAGTGTTTGAGATGGACTATACCATAGTAAAATACTTCATCTTTCATTCCACTGCAATGCCGTTTTACTTTAGATTTAATTCCAGATACCCTTAGCCACAGGCTCTGTTAATTTTTACAGGTTATGTCCTTCGTGTCTCTTTGTAGGATGCAAAGTCTGGAATGGAGTATACAGTCTTGCATCTTTCCATTCTTGAGGTCACTCCTTGATGTGACTGTCTCTGCCTTTTGAGAAAAGGTGAGGCTTTTCTCTGTGAATCAAATCCTCTCTGGTGTTCCTTGCCGGGGTTATAGGTGTAAGGAAACCTGATCTCCCTAAGCAGTGTATCTCCCCACTGAGCCTAGATCAGCTGCACTCCTTTTGATCACAGAATCACAGAATGTTAGGGATT
>NW_010354246.1:0-1109 GCF_000700745.2 Antrostomus carolinensis | reverse complement strand
TGCCCCCAGGACACGGGTGTCCCTCTTGGCTCCAGGACACACTGGTGGCTCATGTTCACTGACTGATTTCTGCCCTCTTTTTCTCACCAGCATCTCCTACAAACACTCCCTGGGGCCTCTTCTCCTGAGAGGGAAGTGGCTGTGCTCTACCTCTCTCAGGAAGGATGCGTGTTGCATCCAGGCCCAGTATCTGTGGATGTCCCGTGATGTTTCCAGATGCCACCAGGCATTTTCCTCCTGTTAGAGAAAGTTCTTCCTAGGATGTAGGTCCCAGAGGAACCCAACCCTGGTGACAGAAAACAGAACTGGTTTAAATTATCCCAGTTTAGTGGCAGCTGGAGCCCAGTTTCCTCCTCCTTTGGGTTTATGTCCTACGAGTTCAACCTCAGTCCCATGAAAACAAGTGTTTACGCTGCACTGACCCATCCTTTATTTATCCCAAATCTTTGTTCTCTGGGTAAGAATTGGTGCCAGCAGCAAAGCAAGGTGAAGCTGTCCTCCTGCATTCCTCTGTTGTCTGCTTTCCCAAATATCCAAGTCCTCAGGGCTCTCATCCTGGATCTTTATCAGTAGTACAGAGGTGGCAGCTCCCGCTGTCTGCAGCCACTTTGCTAATTCCATAGTTATTTGAATTTCCCTGGTATTTCTTGTGCTCTCAGTTCCTTCCTATCACCTCTAGGCTTGTGATTTCTCATCATTTCACATTTACTTGTATCTGAGGATAAAGGATAAATGCTTTTCTGTAGGTTCAAGCACCACTGGGAATCCATAGCTTTGTTTTTTCATGGATGTTTCTAACCAGACATGTATTTTTCTCTCTCTCTAGCCATGCAGGGACCAAGACCAGTGGTTCTGAGTGGCCCATCGGGTGCAGGGAAGAGCACTTTATTAAAGAAATTGCTTAATGATTATGAGAACATCTTCGGCTTCAGCGTCTCCCGTGAGTATCCACATGTCTCTGGGGGAAGGGCAATGGAGTTGTTCAGGGCCACTAGCCCAGAGCTTGTTTCTGTAGCAGTATTCATCCTCCAAATAATGAGCTTCCATGACTTACCTGTGTCCTAGTCTGTCTGGAGGCTCTTTGGGATGTTTAAATAAGTCAGGACAAC
>NW_010354245.1:0-1114 GCF_000700745.2 Antrostomus carolinensis | reverse complement strand
CTTCAGGTACTGGGAGGCTGCTATAAGATTTTGCCTCCTTTAAAGCCAGAAGCCCGTTAATAAAAAATCAGCCCCCTACGGTAGTTTGTGTCTGTCGCCGTCTCGCGCGTCTGTGCGGCAGATGGTGCTAGTGCCTTGGGTTTCTTCTCCAGGACAGTCCTGGAGGGAAGTAAATGAGGGCAGGAGATTTGCAGTTCCTTTCAGGAATATGTGCAAAAAGATCTTGCAAAGCCACCAAGAGATAAAATTTTATATAAAACCAGACCCTTGATTAGGGATTTAGGAAAGTTTACCCTTCTGCATTCCTGGAAATCACCCACCTTCCCCATGTGTTCCCACGGGGAGTGATATCTGCTCCGTCCCCTCAAAAAAGGATCAGGCTTTTTTGTTTTCGAGAGATAATGGGATCATCCACAGCTACACTGCATCAGATTAAACATTTATAAGGCACAGAATCCTCCTGCTTTAGAGACAGCCAGGAGATGAAGAGGATTAGGAAGAAGTTGCCCCACAAGTGCTTTATTCCATCATGTCCAGTGGTGATTTTCCCACAGCTTCTGCTAAGCTACCGGCCGCTATCAAGCAGGACACGAGGGACTGGACCCTGTTCCTTCTGCCACTAAACTTTCACTAAAGTCCCTTAAAATCTCCTCTTGGCTTCCACATTCATCACTAGATCTTCATATTATGGTGTTCAGCTTCTGACAGAGCGTGTTATAGCACTTTGGAGACACATTCACAATAACACTGAGCAAATTAAAGCACTTCCTAATTAAGAGACATTAACTCCACCTCACCTCCAACTTCTGCTTGGTATCAGCTCCCAGAAGGTCTCGTATGTCTTCGTTGTAAATCTCCAGGTAGGAAGCTCTCACCAAGAACTTGGCATTTTCAGCACACTGCACAAAACAGGAACGATTTTGGGGTAAGGTTCTCAAAGTGAAGGCAAGCAGGCAGCCCACGGAGATCTTCAGTGCCAGCTGGGTGCCCACCTCCCTTCAGCACTTCCTCACATCTCTCCTGGCATTTCATTCCCAGGTGTAACCACTCAACAGACTCACTATAGGGACTCGAGGTCCTTAAAGCTCAAGTACACGTTCATAAAGTCAGCAGA
>NW_010354244.1:0-1114 GCF_000700745.2 Antrostomus carolinensis | reverse complement strand
TTCAATTCATTGCATTGAGCTAGGAGCTAAGGTAGTTTAGGAAATGCTTCTCATGCAGTTCAGCCATCCTCGCGACAGGGGCACAACCTCTGGGAGGAAAACAGAGTAAGTAGCAGAGAGAAGAACACTTCAGCTCCCCAGTTTTCCTGTGCTGTGTTTGTTAGTTGGTATTTTATTTTTTTTTATCTGACAGTTAATTCAGCAAATTCTTCAGATTTTGTGAGGAGAGAGCAGGGAAAGAAAGGAAAAAGAAAGTTAATGTGTACAACATGGCCCTTGGCAAAGGGCTGGCACTGCAAGTCAGCACACAGGTAAGATGGAAACCAGGTAGGGAGCAGATTTAGTTGCAGGCACTTGCAGTAAATAAAACTGCAAGCGCAGTGAAGAAAACCTAAGGAGCAAACTTTAAAGTACGGGAGTTCAATACCCACACAGGGAACACATGGGAATGAAGAATGACAACTCAAACTAACGCCTTCCTTAGGCAAAAGCTAATTGATGTCAAAATGCATTACAATAAACCTGGGGGTTTTCATCCCACTTAAGAGAATAAACAGTTTGAAACACAACAAAGCAGTCATCAATATACTCATATTGAGTATATACTTCATATACTCATCAATACTTCCAAGAAACCCATTCTTACTAATCACTTCTATTTTTTTATCCGTGAGCTTATGCTGTAGATAAAACTGAATTTGGACTTAAGAAGTTATTTTCTTTAAGGAATTTTATTAAAGAATAAGTCATGTAAACTGAATACACCAACTTTAGTGAACATATCAATAGTTGCTTTGTGAGAAGTATTTGTATTTGCAGTGTAAAGGGCTGAACAAAGACAAGATTACGCTAGAGATCACAAAAGTGCCAATAAATGAACTACATAAGATGTTTCTGACTGATGCTGAATACTGAGATACCATTTCTGAGGACAATGAACACATCTTAAGGAACCACAACATCCTGGATGAGACCGACCACTCATTTCTCATGCATTTTTGGTCAGAACACCAGACAGTTTGTTCTGTCTTCATAAAATATCTTTGAATGTATGCAGAAGGGATCATATCCATCCAAAAAACCCCAGAGGGAGGATCTTGTTTCTTTTTTTTTT
>NW_010354243.1:0-1112 GCF_000700745.2 Antrostomus carolinensis | reverse complement strand
CCCCCCCTTTTTTTTTTTCTTTTCCCCCCTTTACCTGCTAAGCATCAAGATTAACAAAACTAGAGAGGGGTGGGGGGGAAACTCCAGCGAGATTTGATTTCAAAGTGATGCTTTCAGCCAGCGGATCTCCCAACTCAACCTTCTGCAGATGCGCATCTGCTGGAAGCCGGCGTACAGCACCGGGAGAGCTTGTCAGGATCATACAATTTCGAGGGCTGATTCCATCCTCTCTAATAAATAACTTTTTGATTTGAATCAAGGGAGAGGTTTAACAGACTTTCTTTCTTCCCTAATGTGATATAAATCGCAGATGCACTTTTATTGAATGGTTAAAGCATCGACATGGAGATAATCAACACAAAACGTCCGGACAAAAAACCATCGAGAGAAATAAAGCTGGTTAATAAGATTTTTGAGAAAGCTTTGTGTTAAAAAGTAAAAAGGGAAAACAGCTGAAGGTGACAGTTAGTTCATGGTTAATAGGATAAAGGCTGCATGGTTGAGCTGCACACTTCTGCTTGCAAAGGTTCAGCCACACCAAAGGACTGAATAGGGTGCTTTTAAAACATAGGACATTTAACACATCTGTTAGAGTCTTTAACAGAGAAATCAGGTAAAACCACTCTCAATAGTCGCTTTCATCACCCAGCTCCAAAGAAAACCAACTACACTCGCACCTATTTCCATATTTGCCACCACAAACAAAACTTCTCTGCTAGAAAATCCCCTGTTTTCTCCTTTGCTGTGAGACGAGGTTATTTGTCTCTAAGTTAAGGGGCTCGGGGCTCCGCAGCCCTGAGCTGAACACACCTCCAGAAACCCTGCGCAAACAGCGCGGATAAAAAGAGAGTTCAGGTGGGTTTGGCGGCATCGAGAAGACTTCGATACTGCTAAAACAGAGAGTAACTCAGAGTACTTTAACCAAAAATGATCCAAACACTACAATTTGCCTTCATTTCCGCGGTCGGGGAGTAGCTATTTCCCCTACTCTTAACGTAGATGAGGACCAATAGATTGAGAAACAGGAGAAGGTTGCTCTGGTCCCACAGAGCTGTTGGCATCTTTTCTATGTTCAGTGTGCAGATTTTTCCTCAGAGCAGAGTTCTTATCAG
>NW_010354242.1:0-1079 GCF_000700745.2 Antrostomus carolinensis | reverse complement strand
CCTCTCTGTTATTTTGGGAATGTAAAGTATGTCATCACCCCTCTGAGATATGCATACTTCATCCTGCTCTCTATCCAGTATGTAACTGGATTATTTACTGAACATTTCCTTTTTTTCTGCCTTTTGTTGACAATTCTGCTATTTTACACTGATGAATAATCATCAGGGGATCAGAACTGGATTCTGAGGGGTTTTTAAATGTCAGTATCATGAAATAACCAGCAAAACATATTGAAAATGATTTACATGTCTTGAATATAAAACCAGAATATTTTCAATGATTTATTTTTAGCTTTACAAACCTTGTATCTTGTTCCTGTGCTTTTCTCTACTAGCTGAGAGCTAAAAAATTGATTTTATTAATAAAAAAGTGCTGTTTTTATTTTAGTCATCTGACTCTAGAAATTAGGATTTTAAGAAAATAGATCAACCACCAGGAAACTCATGATGATGCATGAGAGCAACACTGAAAGGAAGAGTTACAGTGTTATCACTGGCAATGTGGCATCTACCCATCTGATGAAAAATGGGAAGAATTTTTTTTTTCTTTTTAAATGCATCTGCAACATCTAGCAAACTGGCTTATTTATGGCCCTGGCATTCAGTCTGAGTGCCAAACTGGAAGCCTCCCACCTCCAGCCCCTCCTTTGACTGGTTGTTACAGGTTGTTCTATGAAAAGTCCACTTCAATACCCAAACTGCCTTCACATCTTGGTGCTTTCAGAGCCCAGGATGAGGGAAACCAGACTTCTGCATTTCTACACTCTTCTCCAGTGCAGTCCTCCCTGTGAAGGTGCTCCACAGACATAAACCCCTGCTGAGAGTACCTCAGAGGATACCCACACGGACCACAGGATCAAGGCTGTACTAAATAACCTGCGCATGTAAACATTTTTCAGAACTAAGAGTAAATTAATGGAATGTTTCTTCTCATCATCCAGCTTAGTTTCTACCCATGTTTAGCTGCTTGTCAAATACATAATTATCTGGATATATCAAACACATTTAGCTCATTACTTGCTACCGTTGTCTGTACTAGTTACCTACCCATATATTAGGAAGAAGTTCTTCACTGTGAG
>NW_010354241.1:0-1114 GCF_000700745.2 Antrostomus carolinensis | reverse complement strand
AGGGACGTGCATACACATGCCGCACCATATGTGGGGACAGCAGCTGGTACAGAGCCCTGGGGCCAACACGTTTACCCAGCTGGAAATCTCCTGATACCAGAGGAAAAGGGGCTTTATAGCTGAGTTTATAGGAGAATTTTTGCCTTTGCATTTCAGTGTAGGTGTGATTTGAGAAGTAGGATAGGAAGCATTTCTGATATTTTACTGTTTTGTTTGTTTGTTTTGGTTTTTTTTTAAAGTCCCTACCAAGAGAAGTGTTTTAGATCAAGCAGCTTGCTCCACAAATAACAATGTTCTGCATCTTTTAGACAGGTTCTTACACAAATCCTCCTATGTCCAGAGTAGTTGGGAGAGACTTGTTTTCTTTAATATTTAGGGATCCTGAGTTCTCTAAACTCAATAGCTGGGTGATTTCTTCTCCAGGGTGATACTCAAAAAGGTGCTGGGTTTCTGAGAGCAGAAGGGTTTGCTCTGACCCACGTGGGTCAGAGGCTTGTTGCTAATGGATGGGCACCTTTAAAGGATTTAGATAATTTTGCTTTGTTCAGAAAACTTGTAGCAGATGCGTTTCAGGATGAGTGCTGTATGTGGGATGAAATCTGGAGCCTCCTAACACCAGCTAAAGCAATTAATAGTAATGGTATTCATTACACAGTCATTACATAACATGGTTTGTTCTGAGAAACAGACTGCTAGAGATGGAGGATGAAAATAGCAGCTGTTAATTTCAGAGGGCTGAGTCTCTGAAGACTGTACCCAGGAGGAACCAGAACCTACTTAATTCCCTTTGCGCTCTGGCTGAGGGCACACACCAAGGGAAATAGTCCTCTCTGGGGTTTTCCACTTCTGGTGCCATTCCAGGTGCCACCAGCGGGTGTTTTGGCCGTGCCCAACTGTTCCCTTATGGTCTGTCTTGGAGGGCTTCTGCCTTCACAGCACCTCTGGGTCTGCCTGGCCTTTTCCTCCCTTCTACTCCTTTGATGCTCACCAGGACCTGCAGCTCTTTGCTGTTCCACACAATCTGAGGCAGCAACATGGGATTTAGGAAAAGTTTTGAAGCATGGTTGGGCTGTACACCTCAACTGGCCTTGTCAGCTCTCTCCCCCTGAATTTT
>NW_010354240.1:0-1114 GCF_000700745.2 Antrostomus carolinensis | reverse complement strand
TGCGCTGTTCTCCACCACAGCAATGTTCTGGGAATTTATTTTGTGCTCAAAAGGGAGGCTTGCAGCTCTGCCTGCAACATGAAGGATCAGATAGAGTAGGAGATTTATTAGAAAAACGCTATTGATTGCTGTGTCCGTGGTTGTGAGAAGGTGGTTGTCTGTTAAACAGGTAGGAAAACCATCTCTTTGCTTAAATGAGATTTGGGTAGGTCTTGAACTGAAATTGACCTAAATGTGATCAAGTGAGCTTCTGCTTTCCTGCGTTAGGCTTGGATCTTAAGGCTCTTGAAGTTCATTGGGGGCGGAAAAACCCAAAGTAATAGGCAGCAAAGCATGGAGGAGAAAAAAGAAAAAGCCCCTTTAACGAGACATTTATATCAAGTGACCTTTTTGATGCCTTATAAGTTCCCTTTTAATCTTGTGTTAGTTACCTTTACTGAAACCAACGAGCCCCCCAGGTAGTGTTGCTGGAGTACCCCTGTGTTCCATGCTCTTCGCAGTCAGTGTGGTTGAAGGCTGCTCTTCAGACCAGTTGGATTAACACGTGGAGATGTAGGATGTGGAGCTGTTGAAGCAGGACTCTCTGGGTTGGGTTGTGTGTTGATGCTGGTGGTGGTGAGACATGGTTTGCTCTCCGTCCTGTGATGTGCCTTTTCTGCCCCTGGTTCTCCCAGCCTTTCCTTTCTCATATTTTTGTCTTTGGATGCTACTTGAAGTCCTGGCTTAGACTTAGTTTCTTACCCTAGCTTCGCACCTCAAGCATCATGATTTTAGCAGAGCTAAATGAATTATAATGCTGCAGTAAAGCAAATTTTGATATCTTTATAAACAAAACTAGTGCTGTTTGTCTGCCGGCCTCTGAGCCAGCTCAGTTTTGAGGCAGCCACTTTTCTGGGTTTCCCTCTTTGTCCCCCCCTGTCCCGCTCTGATTCCACGACTTGCTGCTGGCATTTTTGTAACTCACCAGCTCCCACCTCAAATGACATTTTCTGAAGTCCAGGTTGTATCCCCTTCCCAGTGGAGGGGGGAAGAGGGGAGTGGGGGAATAAAAAGCAGCTATATGTGTGTGTGGTGTTTATGGAGAAGCTCTGGGGAGACCTTCTAGTGGCCTCCC
>NW_010354239.1:0-1111 GCF_000700745.2 Antrostomus carolinensis | reverse complement strand
TATTTCCTTAGCTACAACGGATTTTATAGAACTGTAATTTGTATCCCTGTGGAGAAAACAAACCTACAGAGCTAAGAGAGAAAATAAAAATTGAACAGCACGTAGTTTGGAAAACATAATTGATACAACGTAAACCATCACAAGTCGATATAATTTACGTCAATTTGAATCGTGTTGTAAGAAAGTAACAAAAAGAAGATTTAAAATACGTTAAATGACTTAAACATTTAACCTCAAGAATGAAAGAAGTTTTCCAGTGGGCTTATTTTGCAAGCTCATTCTGTCAGATGTGGTGGATTTATTGCATATGTTTATAATGCAATTTCCAGCACTTCCTTTAGCTTTCGTTAATTAGGACAGCATCCTGGGAGCCGCTCTGGGCAGCTGGATCCCCTCCACAACCTGGAGCACCGCAGACTTTCACTTGGGCTCCAGAAGGCGTCAGGGGTCTGCTCAGACAGAACAGCCCAGAGATTCCCCTTCTCACTTAATTTCTGCCTTTGTCTCTGCGGGCTTTTGTAAGCAACAGGCCTGCTTAAAATACAGGAAAAGATTATTACAAAACCACAAATAAGATAGGAGTAACTACACCAGATGCAGAGACGGAGCTTAGAGGAACTCTTTAATCAAGTGGTGGGAGTGGATGTTCCTGCAGAGATAACCTTGTTTAGATAATAAAATATTTTGTCCTCTTTCCTCTCTAAGCAAGATAAGTATAATGATCTAACAGTTCCTACTCTCTTTTAAGGTGTTCCGAATCTATTATACACGGATCCTGAAAGTTTAGTTGTGCAGAAGGACCCTGGAGCCCACAAGGAAATACAAGGCCACGCGTCTCCTTGTGAAGCAGCACATCCACCGCCGAGAGACCTGGGAGCTTGGACTCCTAGTTCTTGCTTTTCAGATAGGTTACTTCTTTCTTTCACCCCTGGATTTTCTCACCTAAAAAACAGACATAGTGACATCTCTTTTAAATTATTTTGAGATCTGCAAATAAAACTGTGATAGAAGACCCGGAATTCTATCATTTTTGATATTGCCATTATAATCACGAGAATGAAGACAGAGCTATGCAGGTCTGATAGCAGGATCAGGGTCTTTCAGATTTTTT
>NW_010354238.1:0-1100 GCF_000700745.2 Antrostomus carolinensis | reverse complement strand
TCTTTACTGGGAAATGGTTCCGTTTCAGTCCCAGGCCAATTTCCCAGATTCTCCCTCTTTGAATTCACACACCTGTGCCCTTTCATTGCCAACTTCACTCTTGCACCATATCCTAATCCCAGCTTTATTCGCCAGTTCCTCTTATCTTGAATCGTGCCATCCGCCCCTAAATGCAGGTAGCGCCCCTTCTCCTTCCTTTCACCAGTTTGTACTGGGATGAAAGGAAAAGTGGTTTGAACAGGCAGTAATTTGTCAAACTAAATGAGTTCATTACTCAAGCAAATGAAAGAGAACTGCCAATTTCAGAGTTGCTGCGAGTGAAGAAAAAGTTTATGAAAGCCTACAGTTACGGTTGTCATCTTTGTTTATCTTTTAATCACAATTTTGATTTAAAATGGTGAGCCCAACCTAGCTGTGCCACGGTGGTCACCCCATCTGCTGTTCCATTGCTCTTAGGAATGAAGGCAGTATTGTTGGTGTAAAGGGATAAAACCCCTGGTGTTACTACCTCCTTTGTATTTCTTCACCCTTGATGATTGGACAATAATTTCTCCACGGGGATTATTTGTTCAAGGGTGGGGTTTCTGTTCAATCCAGATATAACCCAGCTGCGGTGGAATTTAGCCTCTTCTCTGGGTTTACGAGCAATTAGCACTTCAGCCAGGACTGCCTGCCCTCCCAGAGAACAAAAGATTCAGCAGAAAACTTGTCCCTTGAAATGACAGCTGGACAAAGAATCAGCAGATTTATCAGACAATTGTTTTGAGTCACTTTTTACAGAAGAGAAAAGTAGTGTGACCTCACCGTGGACCAAGATGAGACCTCTTATATGTATAAGTTTATATGTAAATAACTAGTGGAACGGGTGTAAAAAAAAAATGGATATTCTTAATAACACCAGGTACAGATAACAGTCATGTGTGAGTTTTGAAGGAAATTTGCTCGGATGTCAGGTCAGTTTTTCATCAGGAGCTGGAAAATTGCAAACATATGATTATTCAAATAAGATGGTATCTGCAAATAGGATACACTAAGCAAATACTGTAAAGTTCATATCCGATATTATTATCTTCTTCTCTCTTGAGAGTTGATTCAGCAGG
>NW_010354237.1:0-1097 GCF_000700745.2 Antrostomus carolinensis | reverse complement strand
CTAGCCTAAAGACACTGATAATATGAACATCAGAGTCAGAAGGGAAAAGAAAAATTACCATCAGCTCAGAAAGAAATTGCATGGACTGAAGTTACTAGCAAGTTACAGGGAAACATTTGGTAAGGAGAAAAATCAAAGCATCATCCATAATGCTAGTTCTGAGGCTCCATAAGAAACATGGGCATTCACTGTCAGAAACTCTAAGCACCTTCTTATACCTGTAACAGTTGCTGCAATGCAAGGACACTGTTGCCTTCCCGCTATTCTCTACTGGATGCAATCACTCTTGCCTGGGGGTGTCTAAGCTCACCAGCTCATCCAGAAAACCACTGCTTACAGGTCTTTACAAGGCAGAACAACACTTCTGCTTGCCCTGTGCATCCAGTTTTGCTCCTCTTGTGACTTAAAAAGACACCACAGAATGTCAGTACTCATCTCTGACAGCACTGGCACCACACTGCAAACGGCAGAGACAACCCAGAAGCATGTCCTGGGGAACAGGAGCTCCTGACTGTGGCAGCTCTGCAAGGTGCTCTGCAAGCTCTGCATCTTCTCACACCAATATAAGGCTTCCATGAAATGAACTCTACTTGAATACAAACAATATTCCCATAGATTAATTTTTTTAGAGACAAAGAGTGAAGCTCTGGGATTTGCTGTAGCTTTCCTCCCAGAAAGCCTATTTTAGCATTTCCTGCTTTAAAGGAGCCTTTGGGACTCACTCCTCCAATGGAATCAGTCCAGCTGATCTGGGACAATACATATATTTGCACTGGCACCCAGTATATATTCACTGATGCTAAAAGGGTTTTATTATTAATATAAAAAAGCTCAGGTAAATTGAATTATAAAAATACGTGGATAAGACAATAATTACAGTGCCGAGAATAGTGAATTAAACACACCTCATCCTGGTTTTGTCTGTCACATGCACCACAACCATTATAATAACTTGCTGTTGTAGGAAACTCACTTACACTGTATGAGCCCGGCTAAAAAATAACACCTGGAAGGTTTGGGGTTTTTTTTGCCTATAGTACTTCTCAGGTATGCAGTGACCTTCTACATTAACTGCAGTGACTAAGGTGGAATTATTA
>NW_010354236.1:0-1100 GCF_000700745.2 Antrostomus carolinensis | reverse complement strand
GATTATTTTTCTTGTCACAAAGAATGTCCAGGCCTGGTTACTCTCTTACATGCTTGGCTCAAAGTGCAGACAGTGTAGAAATCAGATTTAGTTTTTATGGTAGATGCATGCATGCAGAGTCAATGTAACTGTGATACAGCCTTCCCTGTAGATATGAATTAGTGGTGGAAATGCTGGCACATAATTAATTATAATATCCCCTCTCCTCCCATTCCCAAGATCATAAAAATGTGTTTCTCTCCTACTCCCATGTAGGGAGCTCATCAAACCTCAAGAGACCCAAGTTGGAGAAATCCACTAAACAGATTCCAGGCTTGTTTTTTTAAAGCCTCATATCAGGGTTCCTGAATAGTTTGAGTATGGTCTTGAATAATTCATTCCCAAACCTTTGTTGTTTCATCAGATAGCAGATTTCCAAAGAAGTCTGTCTCTGTTCCTCAGCTGGCTAACATTATGTTTTGTACATTGCCATCCCAGAAATATGTTTCTAATTAAGCCACATAATAAGTTTCCTGTGCAGGGGAAGAGATGGGGAAAACAAAGTTTTGAAAGTGGAAGTTTTATTCCATTAGCCTGTTAGACTCAAGCCTCATTCCGTTTAAAATAATGATCACATAAGGAAAAAAAATAAAATAAATAAATAAACATACATTTGTTCTGCAATGTGATCTGTAGACTTATTTGTGACAAGGAACAGAATCCCTCCTGCCAAAATAAAATAGAAGACCTTCTACCAGTGAAATTTATTTTCCGCCACTGATGGATAGGAAAAAGATCAGAAATGTTTCTCAAAGATAGCTTCCTTGCCTGCTGGCTATGAAAGCTATACTGAAGTCTTAAGTTAGAAAATAGGTTGTTGTTTTATTATTCCATCCTTACAGCAGACCTTAAGGGTGGAAACAGAACGAGTCTGCTGAGTATGAATTCCCATCCCTGGGATTTTTGAAAGGACATTGACTCTACATCAGCTTTCTACTATCCTTCTGGTTCTGCCACCTTCTAGTCACCTAATAACTGTTAATCTGTTTTTACTTTCCTCGTCCTTCACACACATTTCTTAAGCAAATCAGCAGATGCCAGCCCTACTGAAAAAAAAAAAA
>NW_010354235.1:0-1102 GCF_000700745.2 Antrostomus carolinensis | reverse complement strand
TATTGCAAGCAGGTAGCAGGTTCTGGAGCAGTACAGGGAGAGCATGACTGCATCCCAGTGAATCATTTTGGCAGTATTGCTCCCAAATGTCATCATTGTAAAGGTGAACTTTTCTTATTGGATAGAGAGAGAATTGTCAGATAGGAGAGCCCCGTAGAGCCGGTGCTGAACAATGCTTTAACTTCATGTGCCTTAATGTCTGCTCCTGCACCTTTATGATTATGCTCAACAGACATGTCTTTGCTGAAGTAGATGCATACCTATCCCAGATGGTAAAATGGAAAATCAGATGTCACCAAAATCTTGAAATGCAATTAAAATAATGATCTTTATTATTTTTTATTGAATTACCAAGTCATTTGTGCTGTGGCCCTGCAGCTGAAGGAAGTCTTGTTTGTTCATTGGTTTAACCTGATAAGCCTGAAGGGCATGTCATTAGCTTCAAGTAAACATAGGTTCAAGGAGGGGAAATGTCCCGATTCATATTTTAAAACAGACAGAAAAATTTGATTAGAAAAATTTTCAGATGATAAATTAATCACACTAGCAAAAATTTGATTGTCCAGAAGCCTGATTAAATGCAAATTTTGTCTGACCAAGAATGCATCAGGTTTTCTGTTTGCTAGAAAGAGGCAGCAGGGAAGATGAGTTACGTGTTACTTTCAGATACAGCACAGTAGCATTAAGCAGCTGCTCAGAGGAGTCAGTCAACAGCAAAAACCATAGAAAGAAAGAATAAAACTGAGGCTCCTTGAGCCTGGGGAAGAGAATAATGCTCAATCGTCTGAGCAGAAGGACTGAAGGAGGAGAGCTTGAGCAGAGGTGTGCTGGTGGTTTGGAGTGAGAACTGCTGAGCCTTCAACTAAGGGTGGGTGTATCTTACTTGGAAAGTAAAAATAAGGACTGGGCTTTTTAATTCCAAACAGATGATGAAAAGCCATCTCTTTCTGACAGAGAGAGCAACAGCTCAGCCCTCCACTCAAGGTGGAGCTAGTGGGGCAGCATCCTGTAAAGCAGGGGGCTGCTTGCTTACTTGCGCAGGAATTACCATCAAAAAGAATAATTTTGTTCAAACTCTGTCAGCATGTGGTCTTTTTTTTTT
>NW_010354234.1:0-1113 GCF_000700745.2 Antrostomus carolinensis | reverse complement strand
CAACCCAAACCATTCTGTAATTCTATGATTTGTGTATTGCCTCCTCGCAAGAAATACACCCTAGAGACCTTGATCGGGCAAAAGTCATGCTGGGTCTGATAAACTGTCATCTTTAATGCCACCTTGTGGCAAAAATACCAGATTCTAGAAATCCTCAGCATTTGTCTTTCCTTGCAGGTGCATTTAACTGCAGCACAGCGGTAACTGCTGCCAGCAGCGCTTCAGTTTTACTGTTCATAAAACCAGGATTTTGGCACTGCTAAAAATGCGGCACCAGCGAGTCACAGAGAGCAGGAAAAGCAGGAAAAAAGCACCGCAAAACACATTTATTTTTTTTTTCCACAAGGTGAAAACGAAAGCGGTGTATCAAAGGACACACGGCACAAGCGTTTGTGTGCTCAGAACCCGAGCATTTATTTCTCTTTTCCATCCTGTAAAACA
The DNA here is from genome assembly GCF_000700745.2 of Antrostomus carolinensis. NCBI lineage: Eukaryota > Metazoa > Chordata > Aves > Caprimulgiformes > Caprimulgidae > Antrostomus > Antrostomus carolinensis. Next base: position 672 of record NW_010354234.1, on the reverse strand, counting down.
CTCGAGGTGAGAGGTACGACTTGTACCAAACACATAACTGCACAACAGCCCTGCGGGTAGAGGCTGAAGGAAAACTGAGCCCCAACCTAGCAGGACAGGAAGCGTTTACACCAGTTACCTCACGCTGGGCTCACCCTTCTCAGTTCCTAGGCACACAAAAATTATCCTAGAGGAGGCCATGCCTGTTTTTCAGGGCCGTCCTGATGCCATTTGGTGCCTGCTATCAAAGCCAGCGTTACCACCTTCTGCAGCATGAGGACAATGACTATTTTTAGCATTACTTTCACTGGACAAGTCCAAGAATCGCCACCTGCCTCCTCCCAGCGCCTTTCTCCCAGCAAGCGAGTGGGAGGAAGAGATTGAATTAACCCCCACACTCACTCCTTGCACAGCCGGGTTCCCAACAACAAGGAAACCACCCTAAAAACCTTCGGCCAGGCTGGGACAGCAGCAGCTGCCGACACAGGTTTTGCGGCTGGTGGGCAGGGACAGCTTCTCTCCTCCCCTCATCACCCCTCTCTTCTCCCTCTCCCTCTCCTCCCCTATCCTCTCCCTCTGCCTCTCTCTCCTCTCACCACCTTTCTCCCTATTGCCCCTCTCCCTGTCCTCTCCCCACAGCCCTTCTCTCTACTCACTGCCCCTTCTCCTCTCCCTCTCAACACCCCTCTCCTC
>NW_010354233.1:0-1113 GCF_000700745.2 Antrostomus carolinensis | reverse complement strand
GCCTGATCATTGTCAGGCTAGAAGTTCAGCTAACCATTCACATCAACAAAATTTCTTCAGATTAGACTTTTTTTCCTTCAAATTGGATTTTGCCCTTTTATGCAACAACAAAGTCTAAAAAGACCCAAAAAAGGTAAGAAGATAATTCTCTGCGATTCTCACTTCTCAGAAAAGAGACAACAGAATGCCAAGTTATTTTAGTGGAAGATTTACCAGAAATGTCAAATCCAGCTTTGGTCTGGTTTAAATGGAAGAAATGTTAGGTGTTCTAACTACTACAAGTTCTTTCATCCTTCACAGAAAGAAGCATATTCTTAGACTAAAGCAAGTCTTTTAAGATCTCTCATTTGAAATATCTGCTAAAACTGAAATTATTCCTTTTGTGTTTTAATGCATCCATAGCCTATATCCTATCATTCTGCTTCCAGTCTCCTGTACCATTAGCTCTGACATCCAGCATTTGCCTGTCTTGGAACTTTACATTTTATTGCAAAGAAATAAGTAGAAATACAATATTTTAAAACTTGTACTCTTCTTCCATTGCAAATGTAGAAGCAAAGAAGTTTGTTTTCTCCCTTCCTGCACCTCAGCCTTTAACAGTAAACAAACAAACAAATCACTAACTCAGTATTGAAGCAGTCAACACACTAAGTAGTAGAACTGCAAGCTTTGTGATGTATCCAGACACATACATCTACGGAAGCAATTATGTTCTCTGCACTTCATAAGCTGTTTTCAAGAACACACAAAGACACGACAGATCACCACTCTCAAAGAATGAAGGGACTTGTAAAACCCCCTTGTGGCATCAGCTATATTATATGACTGCAGGATCAAATTCATATTCTGAAAGTGACTCAGCTGTTGATCTCCATTCTCCAGCTGCAGTGACAACTAACCAAACAAGAAAAGGACATGGTGAAATTGTCAAGCAGGAATCTAATAACTCGATGATGTGCTACAATGACAAAGTGCTGTGTGGAGAAGGATGTAGATGCCCGAAGTTCTTTCCCTTTGGGCGAGTCAAAGCCTGAACACTTATCCTGCCCAATCCCTCCCCATCTGCTATTGAAAAAATTCAGATTAGCAGAAATTTTCTTTTTTTTTTTTTTT
>NW_010354232.1:0-1113 GCF_000700745.2 Antrostomus carolinensis | reverse complement strand
TTTTTTTTTCTTTTTCTTTTTCCTTTTTCTTCATCACACACAGTTATTCCAGCCAATACTGCCTGTATTTCAACGTGTTTTGGCTTTTGCATTTCTTTGATGGAAACTTTCCTTTGGAGATCCAGTTCTCACATTTTTATTTTTATATTAAAAATAATAGCAAGTAAGAGATAACTCTCCCGGACCTGGTGAGAACCTACAGAGATTTATGCTTTAAGCAATCAGTTCATTCAAATTTAGCATGAGCCAGTGACTACAAAGATGTTATCTTAATCTAACAAAAATCTAAGGCAAACTATTGGCCTCCACAACAGGAAACATACGATTCCAACTGGGTTTTGCTAGAAGCTTGACAGAAGCCAAGATCCAGAGACAGAGGCTGATGAACTTAAATATAAAATAAATAAATAAATGAAATAAAATTTTTTAAAAAATCTAAATAAAAATTTTACTGTTTTGCCAGGCAGTCCAACACTTAAAAACCTCCATCATGAACATGTAAAAGCAAATAGCATGCAGTGATACAAAAGCCAGTCCTGTCCTTCGATCACCTTCTTTTAGCACTAAATTCACCAAGTAAACCTTTAAAGTGCAAAAGAAAGATAATGCTCAGATACAAGCAACTAGGACAGGTGGTACAGAAAAATGATGCAAAAAACCCATTACAATATATAAGATTTTAATCTCTTATTTATGATTCTTCCATAAAGTTTATTATAAGTCATTATCTATATCTCAAAGTATCTCGTCACAAAATGACATTTACAATGTAACCATAGCAAAATAATTCTGCACAGAACAATTTGCAAAATATCACATCAAAGGTAATGTAGGAGTACAACATAATTGTAGCAATTTCACCATATTAATACTATACTGCTTAAACTTCGGGCCCCCAAGCAAAACAACTTTACACATAGAATAGGTAGGCAAAAATACTTATCTCTGTTTATATGATTTTATTTCAGATCTGTATGGAACAGAGTGTGAAATATATAAAGTACATTCAAAGTGACTAGTAGATCCCACTATTTCTTCCAGTGAAATCTAGAGATTTTTGATACAGAATTACATAAGTGGTCCAAATTCTGCTTTATATCTAAAAATCAACTC
>NW_010354231.1:0-1112 GCF_000700745.2 Antrostomus carolinensis | reverse complement strand
TTTTCTCAGTTCAACTCCTGGTCTCCAGCCAGTAATCCTTCTGGATTTGCCTGGAATTTTGACTATTCCATGATGGTACCCAAGCCAAAGGAGCTGATTTGGCACTGGAGGCAACTTTGCTCTGGCAGCATGTGACTTCAGGTGGGGTTGTTCACCCAGCTGAGAAGCAGCTCTAGTGTGATGGAAGGCAACACACCTACATTGTGGGCCCTGCTCGTATCTAGCATAAACTGCTATGGTACTTCGGTGTGCAGGTGCATTGCAAAAATATTCCATTACAAGTAGGTGTATGAATGCATAATTAAACCTTAGCTGGTATTTAGACTCTTTTATTTACTATAAAAAAGCCTGTAGTGTGCAGCATACTTCTAATGTCCTGAGATTCCTGTTAAATATTAATTTACCAGCAGGTTCTGAATCTACACGGCAGGTAAAAACTTGTACATTTGACATTACAGTTTAAACTAGTGCTTGTTGCAAGTCACTCAGAGGTGGTGAATTTTTCTTTCTTCAGTTTACTTTCCCACAGGAAAAATGTGAAGTTCTGGTCAGTGGTAAAGAGGGGGGATATTTTTATGTGACTCTAAAAGTGCCCCCCAGGCTCTCCAAGGTTACTTGTGGGGAAAGTCCTTGTTGCTGGTGATGACAAAAAGTTATTACATAGTTAGACTTAAAAATTAGGGGAATATATAGACTGTCTGCTTGGAGCTGGCCCTTTTTTCAGGCTCTGACAGGCTAAGAGCTATGGAAGGCCCTTTCAAGCTGATGCAAAATCATTAGTAACAAAATTTATAAGGATGAAAATGAACTACTGTGATTTTTTGTGGTTGGTCCATTTGTTAATGACAAGAACTGTTCAGGCTGTGGCTGGTTCATGATCTACCTGCCAGGATGCTGCCCTGTGCTGGTGCCAGTCAGATGCACTGGTGTTAGTTAGTCCAGTTGCTGTTTTGTGCATTCAGCTCAGGACACGGTGTACGCTCTTGCTTTTCCTTCACCCTGCTGTACATGGGGAAGCACTTTTTTCTGTTTGTGTTCTGCTGGATCCATCCTCTCCCTGGGAATGTGGGTCTGGGTTTCAGGTCCTTATGAGCTGGGATGTACCTGAGGTG